>NC_046985.1:18773215-19065715 GCF_009769545.1 Cyclopterus lumpus
AATATCTCCTCTCTCAATCATCCGCACTTTGGCCCCAGTGCCCGCATTCTCCACCACCTGTAGTGTCACGGGCTGTCGCTAGGACAGGCTAGCCTGGGGCGGTGCAAAGAGAGAGATGAACACAGGCACGTCCGAGGGTATTTAACAAAAAGTCCAGGTTTATTTCCCATCCCACCAGCAAGGTAACATCCAAAAACAACAAAGTATCAAAAAAAAGGTCCAGTTAGATAACACAAAACATCCCGGAGGAGAAAGTGGTTAATTAACCAAACAAAAACTCAATCCTGGTGAATCCAGGCTACGAGGTCCTCTCCCTTGTTGTCCTCTTCCAGGTGCTCGTGGGTTCACCTTCCGCTCTCCTTTCTCCTTCCCAGGTGCTCTCCCTTAAGTCTCCCAGCCCTGCCTCAATCAGGTGCCTTAAGCAGCTGCAGCTGGGTCAGCGGTGAGGCAGGCTGGGAGATGTAGTTTTTGCACTGGTGGCCACTCTGTAGCGCCCCTCCACTACCTTTCCCCTTGTGATGCCACAAAGCAAAAGATAAACAAAGAAAGCAAGCATGTTCATAATTCAGCCCAGTTCCTCTGCATCACAAAATTATACAGCATTACCAGGTTTCTGGTACAACTCAGTTCAGGTCTTTAACAAATAAATACTCCACTGCAGGATTTACCCGTTGCCAGCTAAATAAATCTGAAACAAACCAAAAGAATCAACAAATCCCAAGCACTTTTGTTGAAAATAAGAAAACATAGGGGTACCAGGCTTTCACCAGCTCATGTATACCATGGTGAAGGCTGAGGGCACACGCAGATTCACATCCCAAGCCAAACGTAGACTAAAGACTGCTTTTTCCCCGGCCTTCAGATGGCATGCTAAACCTTCGTCTCGTTTCAAACAATGGGATTTTGCACTATGGGGTTGTAAAGTCTTTACTGCAAATTACATTCTTACAGCAAGAGACTAGAGCTAAAGAAACAAACAGCAGGTTCCCAATTTAATCCATGAGTTGCCTCAGTCTATCAATCCTCTGCTGTGAATGGGAGGCACTCTGCTTCAGTAAGTGTCTACCAGCAGGCGCAGCTTGAGCCCTGCAGGGCAGGCAAGTTACTGTTCCCTCCTCCAGGTCTAACATCTAATGCCCCCTGATCTCCCTTACACAAATCCATCCACCTATAATTCCAATCAACTCAGGAGGCCTTTGCCTCTAGGGCTCAGAGATGCTGGCCAGCGACAGCGTTCAGCCTCACACGGGCGCTCGGCAGGGCAGGGATGCCGAATGGCTCAACACAGCGCAGCCGAGTCCCTGCTGGATTCATTCATTTGTGCTCTCACACTGTGCCAACAAGCCTGCCAAAAGTAGTTATCAATAGCCATGGATCAAATGCACTATAAAACACACAGGCAGACTGTATGTAATGGGATTTCCAGATTGTGTATGCTAAATCGTGCCTTGTAATATGGGATAACGGCTAGTCCTAATGCTGCTGTAAAGAGGCACTGACAGCTCGCACAGCCCCATTAGCTGATGTTGGTGCAGTAAAGCAAGTGCTGCACCTATTATGCAGTTTGCTTCAGTGAGCCCTGAGCATTGAGTTAAAGGACAGAGCATTAAAACATTAAAAGACAATTGCCCACATCTCTCAAACAGTGCATGCTATACAACTTCTCTCAGTTGAAATAAGGGCCACTGATGGCAATGGTGCAGTGTGTCTTTAGCATCTTCCTCTCAAAATACTTTTGAAGAACACTCCAAGTTTAAACTTTAAAGCATTATTTGTTGTTATAGTTTTGTCCATCTTACATTGAACTCCCTTATGTAATTGCTCTGATCACCAGTGGAACACAATCCAAGGGGTTAAGAACCACGAGCAGACGAACGATCAGATAGGTTACAGACCTACCAATTGTTTATCTACGTTATCAAAACCATTTTACTTTGAGGTCAAAGTGAAAGTGAGCCCACGTGAAATGTTGCTAATAATCCCTCATTGCAAGAGACTTATGGGCACAATAACTACATTCTGTGAATGCCGGGCATCCCGGTGGTCTTGGCTTTGCAGACATACTGTACACCTCGTGACCACTTATTAGCAGTGGTGCATCATTTCTCCTTTACTTAACCTTCCTCTGCCAGAGTACAAACACACGGTCAGCTGAAAGACACAAATAGGTGCATAAATATCCCTCTCGATCTCCGGAATAAACTGTGTGAAGACCTACTGTGACAGAATAACACCAGCACGCTCCTGTCTGATGAAAACATGAGAAACCATCTGCCATCTTGAGAAGATCACCAAACAGCACTGCGAGGAGTTGCACCGTCACCAGGCATCTAGCACCGCCACGGACTAGTGGATGAACGTATCTGTGACTGGTCTGATCAGGCCTTTAGTGAGGTAGCCCAGATGCCCTTCTTCCTCACTATGTCCTCCAGTTCTTCATGGGGGATCCTCAGACACTCCAATGCCAGAGAAGGTATGTATGTGCCACATGATAGGAGTCAAGCTGAGCGAGGACTAAATCAACAATAACTGTAATGATGTCAGAGAACGTCATGTAAACAAACCATGTACCCATCAGCTGTGCGCACTCAGTCAGGCTGGAGACATTACGAGAAAATAGATTTTTTATATTGTGATATTTACTGGAAATGACACACAATACAGCCAACAGCAAGTTAAAGAATTCAGCTGGTGATCTCCCACTAGTCACCTGCCTCCTTATTGAGGGGTGTATGGTGAAATGAGGAGGTATCGTACAGATACCTCCTCATTTCAACATTTAGAATCAAGCGCTCCTCGTTAACTGCAAAATTTAAAACCATCTAAAACCCCTTCTTCCTTCTGTCAGAATCGTGGCCAACCAACTAGACCCACTCTGGATTATTTCAAGGCGAGGCGGTCTGGAAGTGTGTGGCGCTTTCTCCATTTGTACAATTGTCACTTTTTGCTCTTCTTCATGACAAACTCCAGCTTGCCCTGGTCTGTGGGGTGAGCCCAACATTCATCTTGGTTCATCTTCCATATGCTTTACATAAAAAATGTAAGTCATGAACACGGTCATTAACACAGTCATACCATGCGGTATTCGGATATGAAAATGCCAATCAGTCAGAGGAACTGAATACATTTTTCAGATAATTCCATAAAACATCTTCTAGGACAAACCATCACCGATCAAAGGCCTTCAATATGGCCATTGTGGCCATTTCGTTCTCCGTTTCACACCTTTTTTTGATTGTTTTGTCGGGTAAAGTGAAACTAGATCAGCATGTGTGTCTTTAATGAAGGCTTCCTCCAGCGGGGACGGTGGGACTTTACTGTGGCGCTCCATCGCAACGAGAGAAAGCTGAAGCACTTTATCTTCCTCCCTCTGCTTTGCAGGGACAGCACAACGCACAGCGCTCTTTAAAACTGGCATCAATTAACACTAAGACATAAGCCTTGTTCAGATACAACACTGTACCGGTGTATAATATATGATAACCAATTCCAATGAGTCTCTCTGGGATGAGAGGAGCTTTAGCCTTGAAGACAAGGCCTGTTAACATGAAGGAGTAGCGTGAATGGCATGCTGGATGTGTAAATGTGAGGGCAAAGCCAGGCCACAAAGTGGATTCCCCCTCGGGGATCTAGGTAATAATCCTCTTCTGCAGTCTTATCTCCTGCTCTTTAAGCAAGCGAGAGGGCAAGGAGAGGCCAACGCTGTGTGTGTGCATGTTCAGGGGATATTTAGCTGTTTAATCAATAACAGTGTGTGCAGTGGGAAAAAAAGCAAGTGGAGCTTTTTGTCCACGTGAGATTATGTGTGTGTTTCATGCGGAAAGGCGTCAAGGTTTATCTTGCGCATTTCTGTGTGTATCTGAATGCATCTTCAAGTAGAATATGTGAGGAGCTTGTGGACCTGCGCGCAGCTGGAGGCACACTTGGAAAAGCAGATATGCTGGTGTAAACACATGAATTAGCACGGAAATAAGAATTCAAAAAGGCATTCAGTTATGAAACCTGCATATCTGCTTTCTTCCACATTATATCTGCTCGTACGAGTTATATTCAGTAGATCCTTTGAACTGCACATAGTGCTGCCATAATTCACTTGTTTTATCTTGATGAATACCACCTGTGCATGAGTGCATTGGTGAGATTGAATCATAAGCATAATATATCTTCATAAGGCTGCCTGTTGGAATTCATCTGGCCAGGTTTCCTGCATGGAAGATCCTTTTTTAGAAATCCGTAGATGAAAACATCCAACATTCCTCAGGTTCAGTCGTGATATCAGGAAGCTGGTGACAAATGTTACTCCAGCTGTCAATCAACACTGTACGCAACAGGGCTGAACTGTGACAGAGATGAAGAGGAATGAAGCAGGGAGGTGATCACAAGGACATCCTAGCTACAAGAAAAGGGATGAATGTGAGGCTGTCTCGTACGCGCCACTTAAGAAGTTGTGTTTGTGCGAGTGGTTCTTCATGATGCACTTTGTGTTGCAGGTGGCAGTGAAGCAATTAGTAAAGCATACAGTCAATAAAATGAGAATGCATAAGCAAACGTGACGTACATTTAACGATTCAAGGTGGATTTGAGGACCCTTGGAAAAGGATCTGAACTGGACTAGAGGGCTTAAAGGGACAGCTCATAACAAGATCAAGACCACAGATTTGCCTGTCGTGTATCAGATTGTTTTGTTGGGAGGTCCTGAGTGCTGACGATATCGGCTGTGGAGACGCCTGCCTTTCTCTCCAATATAACGGCACTTTGTGTCGCTCACTTCATGTGGGAAAACGTTCTATTTTCTTCCAACCATAGCTCTCTACATGAAACCGCTCACACCAAAGTCTGTGGATTATCTTGAGTAAACAAATCCCTTTGAACGGGCCCTTTGAATATCACAAGCCAGGTGCTACCTAGTTCCATTTAATTCCTAGTTCCTGCAGACTGTAAATAGGGTTAAATGTCTTTCAGATTTTGGGATGAACTGTCCCTTTAACAATCCTTGATACAGTCTATGTATGCCAGATGTCTAACTGACAGTGCTGTAGTTTCCTAGAGTCCTAAAAAGTAGGATGGGAGCCAGAGCCTTCAGTTATCAAGCTCCTCTTTTATGGAACCAGTTTCCCCTTTCAGTCCGGGAGACAGACACAGTCACCTCATTCAAGAATAGACTTAAGACTTTCCTCTTTAATAGTGCTTATAGTTAGGGCTGAATCAGGTTTGCCTAGGTCCAGCCCCTTGATATGCTGCTATAGGCTTATAGGCTGCTGGGGGATGTTTTAGGATACACTGAGCACCTATCTCCTCTTCTCTCTCTCCTTATGGATGAATTTACATCTCTCCATTGCACCTTATTAACTCTGCTTCCTCCCCGGAGTCCTTGAGCCTGGCTGTGTCTGAAGCTGGTCCTGGGTCCTGACTCCTTGTCCCTGCTTCCTGCATCCAGCCTCTGGCCTGCACCTGGCCTCCTTCCCAATGGCCCTGCCTCCTTCTTTGTGCCTCCTGCCTAATTGGTCCGACCAATGAGGCCAGATTTTGGGCTATACAAAATATACTGAATTTAATTGAATATCTCAGCCCGAAAAAACATCATGGAGCAGCAGTCACCCTGTGGACCCACCACCCGCAGGGAGAATTATCGGGGTCGGGTGCTATGTAGACTGGACGGCGGGCCAGGCGGGAGACCTGGGCGGGCCGATCGCTGGCGGCATAGACTAGCTCTAGGGACGTGGAACGTCACCTCACTAGCGGGGAAAGAACCGGAGCTGGTGCAGGAGGTGGAGCGGTACCAGCTAGATATAGTTGGGCTCACCTCCACGCACAGCATGGGCTCTGGAACCAAGCTCCTGGAGAAGCGTTGGACTTTGTCCTTTTCTGGAGATGCCCACGGTGAGAGGCGCCAGGCGGGAGTGGGGATACTCACGAGCCCCCGATTGAGCGCCGCTGTGTTGGAGTTTTCCCCGGGGAACGAGAGGGTCGCCTCCCTGCGCCTACGGGTTGCGGGGAGTAAGGCTCTGACTGTTGTTTGTGCTTATGCACCGAACAGTATTTCGGAGAATCCGGCCTTCTTGGAGTTGGTAGGAGGGGTCCTGGAAAGGGCGCCGCCTGCCGACTCCATAGTTCTCCTGGGAGACTTCAACGCTCACGTGGGCAATGACAGAGAAACCTGGCGGGGCGTGATTGGGAGGAACGGCTTGCCCGATCTGAACCCGAATGGTGTTTTGTTGTTGGACTTCTGTGCTAGCCACAGTTTGTCCATAACGAACACCATGTTCGAACATAAGGTGGCTCATAAGTGTACCTGGTACCAGAACACCTTAGGCCGGAGATCAATGATCGACTTTGTAATCGTATCATCTGATCTGCGGCCGTATGTCTTGGACACTCGGGTGAAGAGAGGAGCAGAGCTGTCAACTGATCACCACCTGGTGGTGAGTTGGATCAGATGGCGGGGGAGTCGGCTAGAAAGACCTGGCAAGCCGAAACGTGTAGTGAGGGTGAACTGGGAACGTCTGGCAGAGGATCCTGTCCGGGAGGTCTTCAACTCCCACCTCCGGAAGAACTTCTCACAAATCCCGAGGGAGGCTGGGGACATGGAATCCGAGTGGACCTTGTTCAAAGCCTCTATTGTGGACGCGGCTGCTCGGGGCTGTGGCCGGAAGGTCATCGGTGCCTGTCATGGCGGCAACCCGAGAACACGGAAGGAAGTTCTGGCAAACCATCCGACGGCTCAGGAAGGGAAAGCAGGGTCTACCCCAGGCTGTTCTCAGCAGGGGGGGGGAACTGCTGACCCGGACTGGGGACATCGTCGGGCGGTGGAAAGAGCACTTTGAGGAACTCCTAAACCCGGCCAACATGTCCCCCGGAGAGGGGGCAGCGCCGGAAGACTTTGGGGTGGTTTCACCCATATCCCTGGCAGAGGTCGCTAAGGTAGTCAAAAAGCTCCTTGGTGGCAAGGCGCCAGGGGTGGATGAATCCGCCCTGAGATGCTGAAAGCGCTGGACATTGTTGGGCTGTCTTGGTTGACACGCCTTTTCAGTGTCGCATGGGGGTCGGGAACAGTGCCCATGGACTGGCAGACCGGGGTGGTGGTTCCCATCTTCAAGAAGGGGGACCGGAGAGTGTGCTCGAACTATCGTGGTATCACACTGCTCAGCCTCCCGGGAAAAGCTTATGCCAGGGTGCTGGAGAGGAGGCTCTGACCGCTTGTCGAACCTCGGATTCAAGACAAACAGTGCGGATTCCGTCCCGGTCGTGGAACAGTGGACCAGCTCTTTACCCTCGCAAGATTACTGGAGGGGTCCTGGGAGTTTGCCCAACCAGTTTACATGTGCTTTGTAGACCTGGAGAAGGCTTTCGACCGGGTCCCTCTGGGTTTTTTGTGGGGGGTGCTACGGGAGTATGGGGTGCCGGACCCGTTGGCACGGGCCATCCGGTCTCTGTACGCCTGCAGTAGGAGCTGTGTTCGTATCCTCGGTAGTAAGTCAGACACGTTCCCGGTGGGTGTTGGCCTCCGCCAGGGCTGCCCTTTATCACCGGTCCTGTTCGTGACCTTCAAGGACAGGATATATAGGCGCAGCCAGGGGGCGGAGAGGATCCGGTTCGGGAGTCTCGGGATCGCCTGTCTGCTGTTTGAGGATGATGTGGTCCTGTTTGCCTCCTCGGACCGTGACCTCCAGCATTCACTGGGGCGTTTTGCAGCCGAGTGCGAAGCGGCAGGGATGAAAGTTAGCACCTCCAAATCTGAGGCCATGGTGCTCTGCCCGGAAACCGGCGGATTGCTCCCTCCAGGTGGGGGCAAACTGCCTACCCCAAGCGAAGGAGTTCAAGTATCTCGGGGTCTTGTTCACCAGTGAGGGTAAGGTGGAGCGGGAGATCGACAGGCGGATCGGTGCGGCTGCAGCAGTAAAACAGGCGCTGTACCGGTCCGTCTTGGTGAAGAGGGAGCTGAGCCGGAAGGCAAAGCTCTCCATTTACTGGTCGGTCTACGTTCCAACCCTCACCTATGGTCACGAACTCTGGGTCGTGACCGAAAGAACGAGATCTCGGATACAAGCGGCCGAAATGAGCTTCCTCCGTAGGGTGGCCGGGCTCAGCCTTAGAGATAGGGTAAGGAGCTCGGACATCAGGGGGGAGCTTGGAGTTGAGTCGCTGCTCCTTTGTGTCGAAAGGAGTCAGCTGAGGTGGTTCGGGCATCTAGTCAGGATGCCTCCTGGACGCCTCCCATTAGAGGTTTTCCGGTCACGTCCAACTGGTAGGAGGCCCCGGGGAAGACCGAGGACACGCTGGAGGGATTATATCTCCCGGCTGGCCTTGGAACGCCTCGGGATCCCCCAGAATGAGCTGGAAAGTGTTGCGGGTGAGAGGGAGGCCTGGGTCGGCCTGCTGAACCTGCTGCCACTGCGACCCGACCCCGGATAAGCGGGTGATAATGGATGGATGGATGGATGATACATATTTTATTGATAATATATGTGTCAGTTTGTTGGAACGTATGGACTGTGTGTAACAGTGTGACTAACACTGCTATGATATCATATTGTTATGAAGACAGTATAAAACCCAACAGTTGACCAGCTGATCGGTGTGTGAGAGGGGGTCCAAACAACGGGAGATGTTTGTCCCACCGCTGCACAAGAAGAACGTCTCTCATTGTCCTTCATGTCAGAGGATAAATGCTCAGATACTAGAAAGAGAATCTCTCCACTCCACGAGGAGGGGCCGAGCTCCGCCCACAAACCAGCTATGACACCGTTCATGTATGTTGTGTAATAATGCATGTGTCACAGTCAGCTCAATGGGAGAGTCTCTTGTGTTTTGCAGTCACCTTTCATGCACACTCACCACGCCACACTCGTGCAACAAAAGCCCCGCGGGCAAGCAGCCAATCAGTCATTATATTCATGTCATCTGTACAAAATGTTCGGCCGTCGAAAGTAGACCGCTCATTCAGGTAACTCAGGATGTATTTCTGGGGCTCCGCTGTAGCTGATGGATGTCGGGGACCAGACTTCCTTTTCTGTGCGCTCTCATTGGTTACAGCCCCATCAGCAAATTGAGATGTGAGACCGTGAGAGCCGAGAGACGTCGTGTTCGAAAGTAGCCATTTCACGAGCTAATTCTGTACCAGAAATGAGCTAAATCATCCTCACGATCGCCGGTGGGTTCACAGATTCCATCTCTTACAGTATGCTCTCCACACCGACTGGCTGCCTCCATTCAACCACAGCCAGCTCCAACGTACAAGTAGCAACATTTTGTCCAGCATGTGAATGCAGAATCTGTTTATCGAGATAACTCAGGCAGAGACTGCACCCATAGGCAACATACACTGGAGGACAGCTTTAGAGCGACAAGACCAAGAAGACGACAGAAAGGGTTTTCTATTTCATCACGTTCGTTAAGGAACAGCCTGGATGCTGCTCCTCAATGCAGTGCAGAGCTGTCGAATGGTCAAGCATTTACACAAACAACACCTGCAGGACATGGAGGGAGGCTTCCTGGACCCTTTCAGTTTTGGAGAGGTGAACGAGTGTCTGTGATAGTTTTCACAAAAACGCATCAGAGTGCGTCTGAAAGCAAAATGCCGTGCAGGCCCGTGCAGTATTCAAGAGCTGCATTAGCCGGGGACTCACCGAGGAAGCGGAATGTCCTGCGCACCAATGGGTTGAGGTAACAGCAGTCCCCCGTGGCCACGGTCTTCTCTGAGCGGTCGAACTCTTTGGACGTGTACTGGACCAGGAACAGCACCGTCTCTGTTACTGTGATCTGGTGGAGACACACACAGAGAGACACCGATGAAGGAGCGTTAATATGAGCCGTGGAATGGGCTGATGGGCGGAGTCGTTTGCTCACACTCTGTCACACGGCCCAGAGCTCGACACATGGGATGAGGTGAGCTCACAGTGCTGTGGGAGCAGGAGCAGTGTGTGTGTGTGTGTGTGTGTGGGGGCTCTGGTCCGTCGTTCTATGTTTTACAATGATATTATTTCCTTTATTTGTTATTATCCTAGTTTCAGATTTAGAACTTGCACACAAAGGTTTATTTTTTGGTGCTGGGAAGATTTCACGAGCCAATAACCAAAACAAAACAGTTTAAAGAGTTGTTCATATAGAGTTACAAGACACATCATCATCTAAAAGAGTCCAGAAGCAAGTCGTGGAAACTAAATGAGACAATATATTTTAACTCTTTTTTTTCAATTGACTGATGAAATCGTTTCAAATTATAGCTGGAAAATAAATAATATGACAGCTGTGATTAAAGGATAAGTCTGGTGTTATTCTAATTGTTGAACAGATCTCTTGTGCAGACCCAAACCAACAATGTCTTAGTCCGTCTCTCAATACATTCAGACTGCACGACCCTGTCTGGGGCTCCAAGGTCCAAACCCACTTCTTTATATGCTAGATCCTTAAAAAACGACTTACAAATATATTTATATATATATAATTTCCCAAAACAGCAGGGCGGGTGTAGTTTTTTTATCAAATGTAATCCAACAGGGGGAAATTCTCCAACAGTGTGCCTTTTTAATTTTTTTAACAGCAGTGGAGCTCTATGGCACATTGAAGGAAATATCCATAAAGGTGCCGTGTGTATTTGGCGGTAGTGGAATGGCCCTTTCTAGAGCCAGCATTTGGTTGGTCCCTTCAGTATCACTGTACATGGCGGCTCTTTGGAGAGTATGTTTTCTTTCATTCTTTGGTAACGAAAACACAATTATTCTTATGTTCAGGTGATCATACAATAAAGAAAAACATTTTTTAATATTGTATTCCATTTCTGCCAATAGGTCCCTAAAATGCTAAACACATCATTCATATTATGATAGCTTGATTCAACATGCCGCTGGCTAACAGCTAATGGTGCTAACAGCACAGCCGGTGCTGAGGAACCGAAGGGTTAATGCTATGTTTCCATTACGACATTGTGGGTCGGGACGGCGTTGTCGCCCTAACCGCCGTGTAGGAGCAGTCAGAGCGCAGTGAGCTAACCAGCTCAACAGACTCACATGCACTAACTGGCACTCAAATGCATGCATAGTCATTTCAACTTAAATCCCTCAAACCTGCATCTCACTGCAAATACTGAGCTCATTCAAGGTGGTCTGGATTCCCAACGCTAAAGAGCCCCTCCTGCATGTTGCAACGCACTCAAAACGTTACAGTTCATGTTGACAAAAACTCAGCAACCGGACACTTTGGTCCCGAAGAGTTATTATCTGTGTCGGCTTTTAAACCATCATTTGTATGCACCTGTGATACCAAAATCGCTGCAATGTCAATAAGTGACAGCTGCTGCACTTTGCTGCCAACAGCTCCACAGCGTGCCAGCCTCATGGTTCTCCACCAGCCTGCAGCCACCAGTGACCTCAGACAACCACCAGCACATTTAAACTGCTCAGCCAAAGTCCTGTGGCTCAGCAGCCCTCTCCAGACCAGCCACCAACGCTCACACACCTTCCCCTCATAAAAGAGACTACCTGTAATATTCATATGGCGCAGCACCAGGAGCCCGTGATCACGTCTTTATGCATATTACATTATAAGTGAAAAATCGGTCCAAGCAATCTAAAACAATGTTACGAAAAGAAACAACAGTAGTACATTTAAAACCTGCATTCTCTTTACTGACCACCAGGGGCCGACTCCTCTGGTTGTATAGAAGTCTATTTAAATGACTCTTGATTTATTCCCTCAGATGATTGGCAGGTCTCTACCAGAAACGCACACAGCATTTCTACATCACATTCTTAATATGATAACTTCTGTTAAGCGTTTGCAAAAAAACATAATGGCAACGGCCAAGATGTCCAAACTGTAGCCCACAAACCAGGGTAACGTCACAACTACTATTTACAATTATTGTCTCAAACTAACTGCTAGTTGTATAATCCTCCTCCATCAAATGAAACTCCCTTTGGATTGAGAAATATCAAATAATCAGAATATATTGCCAAGTATGTTACACATACAGTACATGGATTTCAGCTCGGTGCCTGTTGCCTAACTGGTATTCATAGAATCAGAAACCATGTGTAAAAACAAGCTATGTATGGCGCATATACAGGTTCTGTATAAAGCCGGACTTTCACATATGCTGAGGGAGCAGCACAATATTAAAGGAGGAAAAGAAGAAAAACTCTTTGGAAAACCAACAGAAAGCAAATATTGGTTGCACTTAACGCAGCAGGCCTGCAGACGGCTTTATTTCAAACTAAATGAAAATCTATAAACTGACGGGGAACAGCGAGCGTGAAGGCCTGTTTGTTTTTTCCGTCTCTTTTCTCCGCCGTGCCGAGACGGGCCAGGATCGAACCAGCGGTGCAAAACAGCAGAGCAGCTCCGAATCAACACAATAATAATAAAAGAGGTCCGGGGGTTGATTCTGAGGACAAGCACATCTACTGCACGTGTGCTGAAATAACATTAATAATAATAACATCATCACTTATGTAACACGCTGGTGTGCCCAAGTTGAATTGGAACTTGGTTGCATAAGAGGGACAGAAAACAAAAGCAAATTAACACGGATTGCAGGAGGAAACATTAAGCTCAACTGGAAAAGGCTGCACGGTGGTGTAGTGGCTAGCACTGTCGCCTCACAGCAAGAGGGCCGCGGGTTCAATTCCCGGTCGGAGCGGTCCTTCTGTGTGGAGTTTGCATGTTCTCCCCGTGGCAGCGTGGGTTCTCTCCGGGCTCTCCGGCTTCCTCCCACAGTCCAAAGACATGCTGCAGGTTAATTGATCTCTAAATGTCCCATAGGTGTGAATGTGAGAGTGAATGGTTGTATGTCCCTACATGTGCCCTCGATGGACTGGCGGCCTGTCCAGGGTGTCCCCTGCCTTCGCCCTATGTCAGCTGGGATAGGCTCCAGCGCCCCCGCGACCCTAATGAGGATAAGCGGTATTATGGATGGATGGATGGAAAAGGCTAAACTTTGGTAGAAGACTGAGCTCTTTTCAGGAGCACCACCCACGCTCTTTTCAGGAGCACCACCAACGCTCTTTTCAGGAGCACCACCAACGCTCTTTTCAGGAGCACCACCAACGCTCTTTTCAGGAGCACCACCAACGCTCTTTTCAGGAGCACCACCAACGCTCTTTTCAGGAGCACCACCAACGCTCTTTTCAGGAGCACCACCAACGCTCTTTTCAGGAACATACTAGTGTCGCCTAAAAGTAACTTCCTGTGAAGTCGAAGGTTTACTTTGAATAGGCGCTATGCATGTAACGAAGGTATGTTGACACCGCCGTGCATGACATGTGCTAGGCTGAGGCTAGAGGGGCAGGTAGAGCGTCATGATTTGAAGCTGTATGATACTGACCAAGCTGCATTATTTCAAACATTGGTGGTCGTAAATAAAAAAAAGCTTCACGCAAACAAAATCTAAGAACACATCAAATACATTTTTCTCAAATATTTCTGTCAGTTTAGGTAGTTCCTATCACTAGGAAATGCTATATGTATGACGTCATGATTGACAGCTGCTCTAAATCAAGTAGTCGTGAAGCTGGAAGGTCAGTATATGCAACTCGAATGAGAAAATCAGGAAGAAATATCTGTCATTTTTTAAACATAGACTGTTTATACAATAATCATTATCCAGAGTATCAGCATATAAAGATCTTTACACTGTGCAGACTCTGGCTCCAAATGAGCAAGATGGCAGCTCATTTTGGTTTCCCTTTGTACAGTGTGAGGAAGTGGATACGCGTCCTCCATCTTTATTCAGTCAATGGTTTGATGTATCAGTTGAGGTGAGCACTGAAAGTATTTGAGGTGTCAGTAGAAATGTAAGTTGTTTCATCAGAGTTTCAAATCAGTTGAACTGTTGGTTGGTGTTTACTGAAAGTGTCGAAAGGTAAGAGATAAAGCATGTGGACCGCCTGGTGACGTGTGATGTCCGAAAGCATTTCAAGTGTCAGTTGAGAAAAGAGATGAAAAGCTACTTACAAATCAGAAGAATAAGTGAGGGAAGTTGAAGTGACGGCTCTATCCATTTCTCCACAAATGCGTTGACTTGTAATAGGTGAAAGCAGGAGAAGTGTCAGTTACATATTATAATAATGTCTCTCTTGTTGCTTCTAAAGTCAAAGTTCAAAAAGATGTGGGCCAAACATTTAGGATTCTGTGAGGGAGGACCGTCTTATTAATGATTTTATGTATAGAGCGTGGTAAATGTCAAAAGAGCGTGAACAAAAATAAATTCAAGAGCTGAAGCGTAGTAAAAACCTGCTTCTCTAGATTACTTCTGCACATACATGCTGTGTGATAGATGTCGCACGAAAGCCACATTTGTTTCCATCTTCTATGGTTATACATTTTGATGTTTTCAAAGTTAAGCCCATCTCTCCTGGCATGGCCTTTTCGTAGCCAAGAAGCATGTTCCCTCTCGGTTGGTGGGTTTCAGGATTCACTGCCGGTTGAGAAGACCTTTAAAGATCTGAGCCACGGTGACCAGTTACATTTAACCGACCCATAAAAAGATACAAAATACAACTTCACATACCGGCAGCTTCAAAAATAAAGAAGGGTTATTGTAAAAATACCTTCCAAAAAGCTTCCATTACCCAGAACCCTTTTAATGTGATACTGTGATACTGTTAGGTCCACAAGAGATTTCATTCTTGAACGTGTGTTGTAAGAAACAGTGTGTCGAGTTTTGTAAGATGTGTGTTGCAGAAATGCAAACAAACTGCAAAGCAGACAATGTGTTTGTTAATGTAAGCAATCAACATTTTTGTAAAATATAAATATAAACATAAACATTATACAGCCACTATGCCACCATAGTAAGTGACTTTATCTAAGAAAGAGAGGCCTGTTAGGTAAAAAGAGGCCGCAATCTAATGTTGAGTTGTCAGTGGTCTAGTTGCCTTTATAAAGTGTGAGCAATAATGTTGAAAACTGTGTTTTTTCCCATCAAAAGGCAGGTGTGGTGCATTTACCAAGCCTTGAAAATACAGGGCTGGACAGTAAATCCCCAGCTCATGGAGGGGGTTGATAATCCCAGTGTAGTTGTGTCAGCAGGCCGTCTCAGAGTAGCTCTCTGCAGAGACAGAGCCACACAAGCATTTTCACACTGCTGGCCGAAGCTGGTGTTCTCAGTAAGCCGCCATGACCAGAAGCCCACAATAGGACACGATAAACACTATTGTGGCTGCTTGTCTCCAGGATGTGGCCCATGCACCCCCCGTGTCTCCTGAGCCCACAGTTGTGCTTCTAGAGGCTTGGCCGATTTCACACTCAGTGCGCAGATGGATTAATCTTTAATTTACAGGTTCTCCTCACCGGGATTTGGACCGACAACCTCGTGACCTTGCCCGGTCTAAATGTTTCCACCTGGCTGAACACCCAGACGCATGAAGTCCTGCCCCCCGAGTACAGCGTGGTGTGTCCGTGTGTGTGCGACTGTGCACACGCGCTACTCAGAGTGTGTGTGTGTGCACGGCCTCAGTACCCATGTGTGGGTACTGAGGCCGTGCACACACACACTCGGAGTAGCTCTGTGGGCCCCAAGCTGGAGCCCACAGAGCTGCCACGCACACAGGCGCCGCCGCAGTGACTTATTCAGATCGACTGGTGAGGGGGGCAGACGAGGTAGAGGAGGGGAGGAGGGGAGGAAACCCCAAAAAAAGTTAACTGACTGAACTTGCAAATACATAAAGGTTTTTTCTTCTTTTTCTTTTTGCAAATGTCATGCTGATTTTTAATTTAGGGGGATCCTCTGTGTATTTTCAGGAAAGCCTGGGGAACAGCATTCATACCATCACATGACACATTGAGACAGCATTTCAGTGAGGAACAAAGCCTCTGATTGGTCAACAAGTATGGAACAAAGCCTCTGATTGGTCAACAAGTAAGGAACAAAGCCTCTGATTGGTCAACAAGCCAGGAACAAAGCCTCCTCTAATTGGTCAACAAGCCAGGAACAAAGCCTCTAATTGGTCAACAAGCCAGGAACAATACCTCTGATTGGTCAACAAGTCAGGAACACAGCCTCTGATTGGTCAACAAGTCAGGAACAAAGCCCCTAATTGGTTGACAAATCAGGAACACATATTCTGATTGGTCAAGAAGTCAGGAACACAGCCTCTGATTGGTCAACAAGCCAGGAACAAAGCCTCTGATTGGTCAACGAGTCGGGAACAAAGCCTCTGATTGGTCAAAACGTCAGGAACAAAGCCCCTGATTGGTCGACAAGTCAAGAAGAAAGCCTCTGATTGGTCAAGAAGTCGGGAACAAAGCCTCTGATTGGTCAACAATCCAGGAACAAAGCCCCTGATTGGTCAACAAGTCAGGAACAAAGCCTCTAATTCGTCAAAACGTCAGAAACACAGATTCTGATTGGTCAAGAAGTCAGGAACACAGATTCTGATTGGTCAAGAAGTCAGGAACAAAGCCTCTGATTTGTCAACGAGTCGGGAACAAAGCCTCTGATTGGTCAAAACGTCAGGAACAAAGCCCCTGATTGGTCGACAAGTCAAGAAGAAAGCCTCTGATTGGTCAAGAAGTCGGAAACAAAGCCTCTGATTGGTCAACAATCCAGGAACAAAGCCCCTGATTGGTCAACAAGTCAGGAACAAAGCCTCTAATTCGTCAAAACGTCAGAAACACAGATTCTGATTGGTCAAGAAGTCAGGAACACCGATTCTGATTGGTCAAGAAGTCAGGAACAAAGCCTCTGAATGGTCAACAAGCCAGGAACAAAGCCTCTGATTGGTCAACGAGTCGGGAACAAAGCCTCTGATTGGTCGACAAGTCAGGAACAAAGCCTCTGATTGGTCAACAAGCTGCAATGGGACCTTGTAAACAGAGGCAAGTGGTGGAAAAGGAACAAAAGAGGCATCTCCTGCTTTTATACTAGGGGAAAATTACTGTGTGGTTGCTATGGTTACATTTTTTTAAAATGAGGAATCGATAAAAGGCACGGAGAAGGACACAAGCTCATCGCATCTCTGTTTTTGCTGCTTTCCACTCTCAAATGTATTTTTTTTTTTAAAACTCCCCCGAGGAAATGTGCACGTGTTGCCATAGCAACCTCATGATCTTGCATGAATATACTGTATATCATCTATACTTCCAAGATCACTTGGTTATCATTGTTATCAGATGGATTTAATAGTTCATTCTCTGAGTTCTGCGCTTGTTAAATGCATACATCTTTTTGGGGGTTTACTCACAAAACTAAATTTATTAAATCTTTTTATTTTTTATGACATTATTTTATTGGATATTTTGCCTTTAGTATAGACAGGATCTGTAAGGGGCAGTGAGAGAGGGGATGACAGGCAAAGAGACGTCTTCACTCCTGTTCGTGGATCTGAACGGACCCCATTGGACACATTTGATCAATAGTTGAAAGCCTGATGCGTGTCACACAGCCGCTAAAGTGTGTCTGTATCAGAGGCTGACCAGGCATCAGCATTTGATGAGTTCGGAGTAAGAACAGGTTGACTACTCAGGTTAGGTCTGACAGCACCTTGTTCTTCTTGTGCGTCCTGAATTAATGCAATACGGTTCCACATTTCAATGGTTATATCACAAAAGTAACAGCAAAATAAAGCAATTTTATTATCTCAGGAAAATCTTGGGAAATTAACAAATTAAATGATCATCCTTTAAATTCCACTTGGGGTCACAGCAGTTCATGTGAGGTTACCATTACCCAATATTTACGAAGCGCTATTTTTATTTTATTTGCATTATACTCGTGTCGGTCATGCACTTTAAAAGGCACAATGCATTGCCTGAGATCACACGGAGAATGGCGAGAAATGGCTGAGGGGCCATCTGATTTGCAAAAGGCCTGAGCAGCACTGTGACAGCCACGGGCCATTTGTCCCACTTTCTCATCGGCTATAACACAAGCTGACATGGCCACGGTGACAATGTGCTGCTTGTTTAGTCCTGTAAGCAGCTCCCTGCCTTCTCTCTCTCTCTCTCTCTATCTATCTCTCTATCTCATTGTGGAACAATTCCCCGGTGGGAAGTCAAAATGACAGAGCCAGGGTGACCCTTGCTGCTTATTTACTCCACTGTTCCTCTGGTCAGGGGCACACTTGCTCACTCCTCTCAACCTCTTCCTCCACCCCTGTTCCTGAGCCTCTTACTAACTTAATTTCACACCAATCTATAGAAGGACACTAATCTATCTCCATCCGCATTGCAAGGCAGAGTGCAGCCAACAGGAAAAGACACCGATATTGAACCCATATTTGAGCAAAGCTTTGCTGGTCAGATTGCCCGCATCCAGGCACCTTTTTTACAATGACACTCTCCATTTACAAGTTAATTGGATCTGCAGTGGCAACAAGATTCAGCAGGAAAGTGAAACATCTGAACAACAGAAGAGGCCTTTGAGCATGCTGATACAAAGAGACTCCAGGGACGGAGGGGAGCAGAGAATTTAATTTTCAGTCACTGAAGCATGAATGAAACCTCCAGCCTCTACAGTCCACAGAGATACATGGCAGTCCTTTTGGAAAAAGCTATGAACAGCACCTGCAAACCAGGCAGCAACCACAACAGCTGAAGGTTTAGCCAATGTATTAAGTGCAGATTCTCGAAAGGCAGATTCTCAAAAGGCTCCAAAAATTGCACCTCAGACCAAACTGAAGTGGCGGACATCTGTATTGAAATGAAAAGTCACAAGTTAGGGTCTCAGGAGTTAAGGTTTGGGAATTGAGTCCTTTCCAAGTCATAACTCAGTCAAATCAGATCACACTGTAACTGTAACTGTGGCTCGAGAGCAAGCTGCGAGTCTGAGAAGTGAAGCCAATACATGTCTTAAACATGTGTTCTCTATAATCAGAGAGAGACTTCTCTGGTTGTATAGAAGTCTATAAGAAAATTAATATTTCTCTCTTGATGTATTCCCTCAGTAATATGGTCTCAATCTCTAGTTTGGCCCTCCGCAATGCCAGAGCAGCCAATTACTCATCAGTAATGGAGAAAAATAAGAACAACCCCAGGTTTCTCTTTAGCACTGTAGCCAGGCTGATAGAGAGTCACAGCTCTGTGGAGCCGTGTATTCCTATAGACCTCAGTAGTAATGACTTCTTGAACTTCTTTAATAAAAAGATTTTAACTATTGGAGGCAAGATTGATGATCTCTTTCCCTCAACCAATGCCGATCTGTCATCAAGAGGAGTGGCCTTGGAAACGGCTGTATGCCCTGGTGTATATTTGGATAGCTTTTCTCCCATTAACCTTGACCAATTGTCTTCAACAGTTTCTACTTCTAAACCGTCTACCTGTCTCCTGGACCCCATCCCAACGAGGCTGCTTAAAGACGTGTTGCCTTTAATTGGCACCTCTCTGCTGGATATTGTTAATGTGTCTTGCTAACAGGCCATGTACCACATTCCTTCAAAGTAGCTGTAATTAAACCTCTCCTGAAGAAGCCCACTCTTAATCCAGAGGTGTTGGCTAACTACAGACCGATCTCTAACCTTCCCTTACTCTCTAAGATCCTTGAGAAAGTAGTCGCAAATCAGTTGTGTGACTTTCTACATCAGAATAGTTTATTTGAGGAGTTTCAGTCAGGATTTAGAAAACGCCACTGTAACAGGTTTCCAGACAAACCGATTAACCCCAGCTGAGGCTGATTAACCCTCAGCCCCAGCTGAGACTGATTAGACATCATTCCGGCACTGTTCCCTGAGCCACACCCCCGCTCCACCCACTCTACAGCTGAGTCTAACCACACCCCACTGCCACATACCTCCACCGCCCGTCTTAGGCCAGGGTGCCATCTGGCCTAACCTACTCCCCCCCCCCCCTCCCTCCCATGAGAGCGGGAGAGGAAGTCGGCCACGACCATCTGCGTCCCCGGCATATGGATCACCTTGAAATTAAAAGGCTGTAAAGCCAGATACCACCGAGTGATCCGGGCGTTGGTATCTTTCATGCGGTGGAGCCATTGGAGCGGGGCGTGGTCCGACCAGAGGGTGAATGAGCGCCCCAGGAGGTAGTAGCGCAAGGAGTCGACCATCCACCGGATGGCCAGGCACTCCTTCTCCACCGTGCTGTACCTGGCCTCCCTCTCTGAAAGCTTCCAGCTGATGTACAGGACCGAGCGGTCAACCCCCTCTACCTGCTGGGACAAAACGGCCCCCAGCCCTCTGTTCGACGCAGCAGTCTGCAGAGTAAAAGGATGAGAAAAGTTAGGTGTGTGAAGGAGTGGTTCCCCACAGAGAGCTTGTTTTACCTTCTCGAACACCAACTGGCACTGCTCCGTCCACTGGACCGGATCTGAGGCACCTTTTCGGGTCAGGTCAGTCAAGGGGCTGGTCAGCTCTGCAACATTTTTAATGAAGCGCCTGTAGTAACCCGCCAGCCCCAGAAACTGCCTCACCTCTTTTTTTGTCTTGGGTGTCTTGGGTGGTGGGCAGGCGGCAATGGCGGCAGTCTTGTCTACCTGAGGGCGCACCTGCCCGGCGCCCAAGTGGTACCCCAGATACCGTACCTCCCTCCGTCCAACTGCACACTTCCCTGGGTTGGCAGTCAGCCCCGCCTGCCTCAGGGACTCCAGCACCGTGCCCACCCGCTGCACATGCTCCGCCCAGGTGGTACTGTGGATGATCACATCATCCAAGTAGGCGGCCGCATATGCAGCGTGCGGACGCAGCACCTGGTCCATGAGGCGTTGAAAGGTGGCTGGGGCCCTGAACCCAAAGGGAAGCGTGGTGAATTGGTACAAATCAAACGGAGTGGAGAAGGCCGTTTTTTCCTTGGACTCTGGCGACAGAGGAATCTGCCAGTAGCCCTTGGTTAAATCCAGGGTCGTAAAAAAATGCGCAGTGCCCAGTCGGTCCAGGAGTTCGTCGACCCGGGGCATCGGGTAAGCATCGAACCGTGACACATCATTCACCCTGCGATAGTCCACACAGAACCGTATAGACCCATCCTTCTTGACAACAAGAAGGATGGGGCTACACCAGGCAGTGTGTGACTCTTCTATTACCCCCATCTCCAGCATAGCAGCCAATTCCCTCTGAACCACTTTTCTCTTGTGTTCAGGTAAACTGTAGGGCCGTAACCGCACCTTCACGCTCTGGTGCATGATGAGGTTTGTGCGTCCTGGCAGGAGAGAGAACACGTCAGAAAACCGCTCTTGCAACTGGGCAATATCTGTTCTCTGGGTCCCAGAGAGATGGTCTTCTCAAAGGAGCGAGGCCGGATTAGTGGATTTTGGGACCTCAGGCCCCAGCTCCTCTCTCTCAGATACCGCAGACACCAGAGAAACAGACTCCGTCTCCCTCCATGCTTTTAGGAGGTTGAGGTGGTAAATATGTGTAGCTCCGCCCCTGTCAGAACGCACCACCTCATAATTGACATCCCCCACCCGCCGTGTGACCACAAAGGGCCCTTGCCACTTGGCGAGGAGTTTCGAGCTGGAAGAAGGAAGCAATACAAGTACCTTCTCTCCCGGCGTGAATTGTCTAAGTCTGGCCCCTCTGTCGTACAGGCGTTGTTGCCACCCCTGGTCCTGGAGCAAATTCTCACGTGACAGCCGACCCAGTGTGTGGAGTTTTGCTCGCAGGTCCAGGACGTACTGGATCTCGTTTTTGCTGGTGCTCGGCCCCTCCTCCCAGTTTCCTTTAATGAGGTCGAGCACCCCCCTCGGAGTCCTGCCGAACAAAAGTTCAAAGGGAGAAAATCCCGTGGAGGCCTGGGGAACCTCCCGCACTCAAAGTCTTATTCTGACGCTCCACCAGACCATCTGTCTGTGGGTGGTACACACTGGTCCGAATCGACTTAACGCCCAGTAACCCGTAAAGTTCTCTCGACAGTTTTCTTGACATGAACTGGGTGCCCTGGTCAGTCAGAATCTCTTTCGGGATTCCGACTCGGGAGATTACCTGAAACAGCGCCTGCGCGACACTTTTCGCAGAAATGTTGCGCAACGGCACTGCCTCCGGATATCGTGTTGCGTAGTCCACCAGGACTAACACAAAGCGATATCCGCGTGCACTCCGGTGAAATCGATGCCCGAAATCGATGCCTGGCCAATAAAATCGGGTCATTATCCGGTCTAGTGTTTTATCGTATCCCATGTGACCAGCCGTCGGGTTATAATGAGCCGCCTGGAAAATCATTTCCCGGCGGCTCTTCGGCACCAGCATCTGGGTGTTTTCCTGCCCTGTCTGAGCGTCACGGCTCACTCTGTACAGTCTGTCCCTAATCAATGAAAAGTGCGGATATGACTGCTCTGCGTCAGGGCGCACCAGGTGACCATCAATCCGTATCACTTGGTCAAAGGCTGAGCGTAGAGTGTCGTCCCGAGACTGCTCGAGTGGAAAATCTTCCATGGAGTGAAACTCGGGAGCCGGTGGAGTCTCCACGGGGGGCTCCGCCGGTTCCCCCTCCCCGTCTGCAGTGTCGGCTGGCCTCGCGTCGCCGCTGAGCACCACGCAGATATCGCATGTCCCTGTCGGCCGTGAACGCACCCCCGCAGCCATTAACTTATTAAACCCCGGCCAATCTGTTCCCAAGATTAGGGGGTGCGTAAGACGGGAGCTAACCGTGACCTTTAAATTATGTTTTTTCCCCCCTGTATCTAATTTCCACTGACACCATAGGATACTCGTGAACGTCCCCATGCACACACATTATCTTCACCCACAATGCCTCCATCAATGCCCCGGGTCAAACCAGGCTCTGGTGGATCATAGACTGCATACAGCCCGAATCCACCATCGCCTGGTGTGTCCCCCCCTGGATTCTTACCGGAACACGGTACGTCGCTCCCGGACCGGGGGAAGGTTTTGGAGAGCCGGCAACCCGAATCACCTGGCCCACCTCCATCAGCGGACACTCTCTCCGGAAGTGCCCGGGCTGCCCGCACCTCCAACACTTCTGCCCTGGTGTTTGAGAACCCCCCTGTAGGTCAGGAAGAGTGCCGGTGCTGTCGGTGGGCGGTAGCTTGTCGACCCCGCCAGGGCCTGTGTGGGTAGCCTCCTCCGCGGGGCAGGTGTTGGCCGGAACGAAGCCGGCATGAGACCGCTGTCCCCCTGCCCAGGGGAATGAACCGCCAGGTGGTCCTCCGCTAGGGTGATGGCGGTCACCAGCAGCGACGGCCGGTGGCAGCGGACCCACACCGAGGCTCCGGACGGTAATCCGTCCACAAACTGCTCGAGGATGAGCTTTTCCACCACCTTCAGCGCCGTTCCCGGACCCCCGGGTTGTAGCCATCTGGTGGCCGCGTCCTCGAGCCGCTGCGCAAAAGCGAAGGGACGGTCCTCCGGCCCCAGCCTGGCCTCACGGAACCTCCGCCGGTGGTTCTCTGGGGACAGGCCCATCCGGTCGATCACCGCCTTGCGCACATTCGGATATCCCTGCCTGGCTGCCGGGGGGAGTCCCAGGGCCGCTGTCTGTGCCTCCCCGGCCAGCAGAGGCAATAGCCGGACCGCCCACTCGGCAGCAGGCCAGCCACACGCCTCCGCTGTTGCCTCGAAAGAGTCGAGGAAGGACTGGGCATCGTACCCTGCCGTCATCCGATGAAGGGCCACGTCTATAACCGCGGAGGAAGCCGCCGGCGGTGGAACCGCAGCTGTCCGGGCTGCGAGCTGCTCCAGCGCGAACGCTTGCCTCTCCGCCTGGATCTGAAGCTCCCCCATAAACTGACGGTTCATCTCCGCCTGGTCCCTCTGCATTGCAACGATCCCCGCCAGCATCTGCCCCAGCGCCACGATCGGCTGGCTCGGCCCCTCTGGCTGCTGCTTTCGGTGTTCCATCTGTGCCCCACGTTGGGCTCCACCGTAACAGGTTTCCCTGTTACCCGGTGAGTCTCGGACTTGCACAGAGGCAGCAAACAGCTTGAGGTAGTTGCAAAATGCTTTTATTATTAACAAACACACATACAGGCTCGGTGACGCTCCTCGCTCTTTCCTCTCGCCTCTCAGTCCCTCCTGCTCTTTATTGAGAAGAGACAAACCGATTAACCCCAGCTGAGGCTGATTAACCCTCAGCCCCAGCTGAGACTGATTAGACATCATTCCGGCACTGTTCCCTGAGCCACATCCCCGCTCCACCCACTCTACAGCTGAGTCTAACCAGTTTTTATGTAAGAAAAAAACAAACAATGTCTTTCATTCCATTCCATTATCCAAACTGCTTATCCTATTTAGGGTCGCGGGGCACTGGAGCCGATCCCAGCTGACATTGGGTGAAGGTGGGGTTCACCTGGACAGGTCTCCAGTTTATCTCAGGGCTCCTAGAGAGACAGACAACCATTCATGCTCACATTCACACCTGCGGGAGTTTAGAGTCCAAATAACCTGAGCTACATGTCTTTGGACTATGGGAGGAAGCCAGAGAACCAGAGGGAACCGACACTGCCACAGGGAGAACGTGGAGGGAACCCACACTGCCACAGGAAGAACATGTAAACTCCACACAGAAGGGCCGCCGGGATCACCCAGAACACACTGGAAACACCGCGACCCGACCCCGGATAAGCGGATGAAAATGAATCGATGGATTTATCATAATGTATCAGATGAGGAAAACTCATTCTTAAAATAACAATAGTACTGCTATTTACATGCATTTTATTAGACTATTTGGAAAGCCTGATGACTAATTATATAAACATATGTTGCTAAAATGTGGTCCTATGACTTCCAAACCTACTGAGCTGCCTCAAAACCCTCCGCAACTCAATCTGTCATGTGGGAATGTGAATTTCTTTTGTTCCATTATCTCCCCTGCCATATTGAGATCCATGGTAGGATTCTTAAGAGAGGTTCACTGGGCTATTACAAACGAGAATGATAATGTGCGGAGTGCATGATTATAATGCAACGGTTAGAGTGGCGTGTCTCTTGGCTCTCAGCTAAGCCTTTAACTCTCCCCCTGCCTCCCACCCCTCAGCTCATTGCTTTTTTAAGCACAGCACCATGCAGCAATATTGTAGAACCCCGTACAGCTAATGTGTGGACTGGACTGTTAACTACAGTGGCGAACAGAGATGGAGACTTTTGAATATGTGAGGTCTAAATGAACAAAGATGCTTGGAATTTAAGCTAAAAAGGAAAAACGGGAAACTTGAAACAAAAAGGGAACTTAATCAGAGTGGGAATGCCTAATGCAATTGCATTACATTGATGATATCATGATCCTTTTTTTAAATGTGCAATGTCAGATCAGAGTTCAAGTGTAGTGGTATGGTAGTCTAAGCAATGTTTCAACAATTTTCATGAACTTTGACATGACTTCAATGGCACACTTCTTAGGGTTCTGGTTCCAATTTATATATTCTTGATCCTTTCTTTTTCTTGCAATATGTAACCTCAACTTGTGGTCTTGACCAGTCTAGAAATAAAATCGAGAGTCTTCTTTGTCTGAGACCGAGACAAGACCGAGTTCAAATGAGGTCAATTCTTTCCAAGACAAGACATAGACCAGTCACTGAGGACCTGGCATTGGACAAACCCATCAGGGGATTATAGCAAGCATATGTTCACAAGCATAATTGTAGCACCTGAAATAGATCAGCGTGCATGAAATGTGAAAAGAATGTACTTGCATGATTCCTGCACTTTTTGGGGTTGTACCCACAAGGTTGAATGCAAGGGTTGATCCACAAGGGATAAACGCATCATCTAAAGTTCCCCTAACTTTAACAGTAGGTGCTTTTTTAACCAAAACCTCAACTTTCCCTAAAGCTAACAAAGCCTTTCGGCTGCATTAACCTGTAAATTATAATAAAGTGCAGTAATGTCTAGCTGAGCAGAGAATGAGGTCGCTCTCCCTTCGGGGTGTTTTGATCAGAGCTTCCACTTCTCAAAACTAATTGTAGTAACTGCAGGACAGAGACATTAATGCAACTCTCACAAATTAACCAGTGAAATAACAAAATTGTAAAAACCGCAAGGCACATAGCAGATAGACGTGATCAACTCATGATCCCATTTCTTTTATTGTCTGTTTTATCCTTCACAAAGCAAACTGTGTGTTCCTAAATCCACAGGCAGCAGATGAATCAACACGATTCATTCAGACTGTAATCAAGTGACTGATGGCATAATCAGGCCTCAGTGTTTTTTTTTTTTCAGGACAGGGGATTTTATGTGCTGTGAGAATTTGCTCTTTATTGAGGAAATACTCTTCTGTAAACACTTTCCAATGAATTCAGCCAACTCATTATGGAGAGCACTGTCCCAATTCAGTTAAGGCTTTCTAAGTACGTTTCTTCATTGTATCGTCAATCCAATAGCAGACAGCCATTTCATCTCCAGTTTAGAACAGATCCACAGAGACTTCATTTGATGTACGGTGCATTTCAATGCAGTGGGAGTCGGGCTTGGTCTGACTCGGTCTTGGTCTGACTCGGCTTGGTCTACCGGTCTATTTTTACTGCCGTGCGTGATTTCCTTTGCGTTCGCCAGTGACCTTAAACACTTAATCACAACATGACCTGTCTCACAGCTGCCTTCTATTCTTTGCAATTCCAGTATCTGTGGGTGGAGAGGCGAGTATCTGCCTCTTCTACTAAACATTACTCCTGTCTAGTTGTTTCATGTCGGCCTCTTTTCTGAAGGACTAACACCAAAAGCTAAGGTGCATCACAGGCGTTCTCTGTATAGACATTGGACATGTTTGCATCGACTGCTTGTCTTTTGACTCTTTAGTTATGTTACCAGCTGTTAACTTGACAAGTAATCAACCAGAATTATCCTTTCAGGCAGATTGATACGGACAGAAAATATTGAACATAGCCGTTGATGTGCTTCTGATGCGCATAAAATATCAACAGAGACAACAAATAAACTACTGGAAAGATCTTTATACCAGAGTACTGGTGGTCGTGGTGGGCCTTTACGAGAGGTTCTGTTATGATGTCTGAATTTGGTTTTGTCACGAAAAAGAATAAATAAATAAACACTCTGGTAGTTAAGAAAAACATTCCTGTTTCCTCTACTTCTGTGTGGACGTTTTCCCAGAAACAAATGGAGAACAGGAACTGTGCAGATTATTTATTTATTCATTTTCCAAACTATTTTCGTAGGAAAAAAAACGTCCAAACAGTTTTCACCAAGCCTTGCAGATATTGCAAAGTATTGACAGATTTTCTTTATCTTTTCAAGAGGGCTTTTTCGGGGTTTGAAGTGATCCCCACACTTTCAGAAACAGTGGCTGTAAAAACCACAAATACATAGTTAGCTAGATTGCTGAATGCAATTAATTGGATTGCTTAATGCAGTGAAACATATTTGCATAAAGGCTGAAAGAAAACATTAAGAATAGTGGTTGTCCTTGGGAAATGTGGAGACAGAATACATGATTTGCAACCAAGTCAAGTAGAGGTACAATTGAATGTTTCATTAGAATTATGGAACAACAAATCTGCAATGTTCAAAATAAAACAATGTAATAGCAAGAGTATCGCCTGTCACTTAAATACAAGGTTAGATGGCCATGGTAGCTGAAGGTGAAGAGGTGAAGGCCGTTGATGAAGGCATGAAGATTAAGTGGCAGTGGAGTCGGGTGGAGGAGCCGGTGAAGGTTGAGGGACACACCTTCCTCTTCAGCCGGTTGAACGATGCAGGGAAGGCTCTCTGCATCGTCTATAAACACCCAATAACTATAGGACGAGATGGACTGCACTGAAAAAACACACTGATTGTCCCAAGCATGTGAGACACTGAACTAAGCAGCAGCAGAAGATGCACATCGAAACCACACCGAAGTCATCGCTCATCAAAATGCAGCTGCTGATACACTAGGGCTATTATTTATTCAAACTCAGGTCTTCCAATATTTATATCAATTTTTTTATCGACGGATTTATGCCAACGGATAACATAAGACCACTAATTCAAACTAAGTTATCCATTTCAAATGAGGGACCACATACTGGGCTATAGATTGAACTACATGGGAATATACCAAGAGCTCTTCTGGTCCGGAGAATAATAAACAAGTTCTCCATGTGATAACTAAAAAAGTACAATACTATACCATTTAATGTTTGGTGAATTTACCAACATGTAATAGACTTCTGGCTCCATAGTTGTACTCCCAACAGCTCCTTTGAGCACAGAAAATGCACTTTAAGACCCCAACATGAGACATGACATACAGACTCCAATAGCTATAAACCTATTAGAACACAAATAAGTGTCTTACTTTCCATAATCCAAACATTAGTGTGGACTTTAATGTGAAATAGCCTATTGACCAGAAACCATTAAAACCATCGGAGACAAAATGTTAGCAGATGTTCTCCCTTAACATCGATGCGGCTACAAGCGAGACCAGTAAGGGGGGATTGGGTGTCCTTGAGCTACCAAAGACACAGGGCACTTCAACGAGAGTGGGTAACAACTCAAGGAAAAGGGCCAAAGAAGACGAGAGATCTGCTAGAGATGTTTGAAATTGTTAAGCGAGCTGGACGCAAAGGCTAAAAAGGCATTTTAGCTATAAGTAAATAATTATTTGATTAAAACATGTTTTCCATTTTTCACTTAGAATTTCCCGTATGAGCACACCTCACCATAGAGGGGTCAAAGTTCCCCTCCACAAACATGAAGCAGCTTAATATTGAGCCCTTTGTGTGCAGCTCCAGAGTTAGAATGATTGCTTCTTGAACGTTCCACCAGGTAAACAAAGAAAAAGCAATATGATACATGAGGGTGCCATATGATCATGTTGCATTGGTATTTTGTGCTCAGTGTGGGTGGAGCCATAAATGTTCCTTCTTTTTGGACCTTTGCCAATCACATACCTGTTGACGAATACGAGAGTGGTTCAATGACGAGAACACTTCATAGCCCACAGAAGGCGGAACAGAGACCTCAGGGCTGTCCTCATCACTACTGAACTGTGGAAGTTGCTTTGCCAAAATATGGCAATATTAACCGTCAAATCTAAAAATAACTTTCAGTAAATTGGCAGCCATGATGACCACGATCTTGTGGAACAAATGTAAACTTTGTCCTAATTATATATTTGATTTTTCGTAACTTACAGTCTTACATTTTAACTCCACGTTCAGATTAAGACGTTATGATTCTGAAGTCACGCCAGTGTTTTTCCCGTTCTTTATGGAAAGGTGCGACAGGTTGGCCTTCTCAGTAGCTGGGTGCAGCAGGCGGAGGCGCTCTGCTGTGCAGATGCACATCCATCTTTATGACTGAGAACAGTGTTCTGTCGCACAGCAGAGGGACGGCATGGACACCCTGTTGTCCACTCCACCACTCATGTCTTGGATGATGTGGGTAATTAGGGATTTATGGATCCGTTCGTTTGCCTCTTATTACTTAGTTTGCCCTGGAAGATGCTGACTCAGTTATTAATTAAGAGCACCGGGGGAATAATGCATGTTACAATGAAGTACACCGGAAGTGAGCACATAACGGGGGGTTACTAAAGTTCAATGTAGTGAATAAACTTGAAAACCTTCCAGCTATAATTACATTTCAGGGCACTGTGATTGAGTCTGTATCGTCATATAAATACTTGGGATTCTTAATTGATGATTCTCTCTCTTTTAAACCTCACATTCAGCAACTTGTGAAGAAGTTGAAGCTGAGGCTGGGTTTCTATTTCAGAAATAAGTCTTGCTTTTCTTTTGATGCTAACAAGAGACTTGTTGCTGCTACTTTTATGTCTGTGATGGATTATGGTGATGTTTTATATATACATGCATCTTCTCAATGTCTTCACTCCTTAGATAGGGTCTACCATGGAGCATTGAGGTTCATAACCAATCTTAAGGCTCTTACTCACCATGGCTCCCTGTATGCTAGGGTTGGTTGGACTGCAGTCCATCCGTAGACTGAATCATTGGCATGTCCTTATTTACAAGGCCCCTTAACGTACTTCCATCTTATCTATGTACGTTAATTCATCAGAAAAATGCTGGAAGCTACCGTCTTCGCTCTGTGACCCATGAGCAAGGCCTCCTCTTGCTATCTGTCACTAACGTCCGTCTGGAAATGGGGAAAAGGGCTTTTAGGTTTGCTGTTCCTGCGGCTTGGAATCTGGTCTACGGGAGGCGGTCTCTTTATGTGGTTTTAAAAAGAGATTGAACGAGTTGGAGGAAGGTTCATCTGGTTGTAGATGTTTCTCTGACCTGTGTGAACTGGGATGTGATGACTTGAGTCTTAGTTTTGGTTTTACTAAAGTTGTTATTGTCTGTCACTGTTTTATGTTGTATGTCTGAAACTTTGTTAAATGTGCTTTTGCTGTCTTGACCGGGACACTCTTGTAAAGGAGCATTTTAATCTCAATGAGGCTTTTCCTGGTTAAATAAATTTAAATAAAAATAAATAAGGACACTTCATAGAAGTTCAAATTCTGTTGCATTTCTTTCCATTTTTAATGGTTAAATTGGCTAGATTGCCTAGACTACTATCCCTGTACATGATTAAGTGTGGCTAAGTCTGGAAGATGCAAGAACAAAATCTCCCTAAAAGCAGGAGCGTATTGCATCACACTTCCATATAAACTTAGTGGCTAGACTTCAAACAACAGAGATTTAAATGAATCAACCTGTCTGTACTGGGACCACTGATGGGTTTCCTACCCAACCTGCCCAATGTGTCTCGTCCTCAGCTGGGAATGCTACTGGTTACAGAGAATGTCCACATGTGGATTCTGAAAGCACAGACAGATGAGGCAAGGAGAACACACAGGAATTGAGGTGACACCAGGGGGTTAAATGGTGACATCCATGTTGAGAGTGAAAGCAAATCTCTAAATGTATATGGAGGATATGTTTGCTTATCCCGGTGACTTGATTGGTTGATGCCTTTATTCACAGGACGAAAGTTCTAAAGAATTGACAATGTTCAGAATATATATTGCTTTTTTTAGTGAGTAATATTGCCGTTATATGTCAAATTACTTATGAAAAAAAATCAACGGTACAAAAAAAAGAGATTGTGTGTGAATTAATTGGGCCTCCCGCAATATCCAATAAACCCCAATAAAAACAGCCCAGTGTTGCCAACTCTTTTCCAATGGAAGTAGTGAGCAGCACAAGCTCAAAAAGACGCTAAATAAATAAGAAGTCGCCGAGACGGCAACACTAACAGCCTGACCTGTTTGAGTGACTGAAAACAATCAGTCACGTAGTGAGCCATCCTGTGACAACTCCTGTCTCCTGTCAGTCAACACCAAACAGGATCAATACCTCCTACACCGGCACTCAACATGGACGTAAATCACCAGGTGCAGAATTGTCCTTTACGGATGTGATTCCTCGAGCTACTGGGAAAAAGAAAGGACAGAACGAGGTAGACGCAGAAAAGGCAACTGAAACAAAGCTTAAAATTGTTATATTTCAGCATAAAATTTTAGAGAGGAGAGGAGAGGAGTAACATTGTGAACAGCTTAATATATATATATATATATAACGCCCCTGGAGCCTCCTCTTTTTCAAACGTTGGTAACACTTGTGGCATCTTGGAGAAATGTTGGATAGATAGATTTCATTGTTTGCCAATTTTTGTATTGTATGATTCATGAAATAAAGTGAGTTCTCTCTGCTTCTATTCATGGTGGTTCTGTTTCCACAGAGGAGCAGCACTTTTATATTGCAGTGAAAATCCAGAACAGAAAGAGAGAAATGTGACGGGAGCCAAAAATGCCCCGAAATAGTTCTGCGGTTCAAAGGGTTAACTTGTTATAGGATGATGCGGGGGGGGGGGGGGGGGGGGGGGGGGGGGGGGCGGGGGTTATGACATTCAACAAAGCTCCCAAGGCCAGAAACACACAGATGAAACTTTTGCATTCTTGGGGCTGCCACGCCGCTCGGCAACTAAAGCGACATTTCCTGTTTTGTCTTCGGAGCGTTGTGTCACATTTCACAATAACATGTGGCCGTTGAACTGATGTTAGAAACCATAAACTGCTTCAACACAATCTCTCCTCATTTATTTCTCTCGTCATTGTACAGCTAAAATAATAAACCCATCTGCCTCTGGCTGCTAAATCTGCTTAAAAAGAATATTGCAGGCTATGAGAGTGTGTGTGTGTGTGTGTGTGTGTGTGTGTGTGTGTGTGTGTGTGTGCGTGTGTGTGTGTTGTCGGCAGGCAGGCGAGCAGCTGAAACAGACACAGAGGCGTACAGACAGGCCGACATGCAGCCAGCAGCAGGGTCAGAGCGTGTGGAAGCTCAGCCGCCACTATCGGCCACTGCAGACGTATCGGCTGCTCTCCGCGGTCACGGGGCGCTGGATGTCTTTGGGTTCAATCCCACAATCGGCTGGTAATTTGCTATCGTTCGTTCATGGTTTCTCCAGCGAGGTCTTCTGCACTCCGTGTTCAATTTAATTCTGTTATTTTGTGATTCGATTGCATAGCGACGGCCAGGGGAAAATAATAGGAATATGAATGTAATGACATCGGGGAGTATTCAAAGCAAGTCGTGATGGATAGCTGTGCTTTGAAGACATCCAATCAATACTGATCCACAGGTAGCGTTCACATTTGATCTTGTAAACGCCGTCTCTATGCCATTCCAGTGGGATCTGAGAATCCCATCATGGAACTCGATGCAAAGGCCAGCTTTGATCTCCAGGGACGCTCCATCTTAAAGCTGCACAAGTCTACTTTTCTTTATTGAAACAGGGCTCAAATGACTGGAAACCTTTTGAAAGAACAGGCTCTTCTTTTAGCTTCAGATTCGACTCTTGGACATTAGTTCTAGCAGCAGCAGGCAGCTCCCATAAAGCCACTGCACACTGTCCTCAGAACAAAGTCTTCTCAGGGGTTGGTGGAGACCAAAACAGAGCTCAAAGAGAGCCAATCCTGGACTTCATCAGGTGGCGACAAATGAATCTCTTTGTTGCTCCATGTCTGCTGGGTGTACAAACTGTTTGCGGTCGCCACATCCACTTAACAACTTTGGTAGCGTGTTAATGTTGTGTTTCACACATTTACATTAGTGTTGGGTGCAAATAGAGAAACCTTAAACCAGGGCTCCAGACTGCTACCAAAATGGTTGCATGTGTGATCATTTCATTTCAAGTGGCGCGTGATGTTCATTAACACTGGGCTCATATGACGTTCCTATGTGCACAGGTTTCGAGATGAATTAAAGGCCATGCGCGTTGCGGAGCGGCGTAGAACGCTACGAAACAATCCAAACATGAATAAAACAAACTAAATGAGGACGGAGAGACAGAAGCCGCTGATGATGACAGGGCAGGCAACGAGAGACCGACTGAACCAGTGTCACTGGTTAATAACATGACGTACAAAATCAAATCAAAAGGTTGCAAACAAAGCTGAGCTAACAGGAAAAGTTATTCTGGAAGCCCTGTGAACCTTTACAGCTTGTTACGCTGCCCCCTAGTGGCCAAATAATTAATCAATGAATGCAACGTAAAGAAAAGAAACATTGAGACAGGAATCAGGATGCTGACCAATGGCAGAATCAGCGCAGCCTGTTTGACACTATACCATGTGGACAAGTCACCTCCATGGAGGCTGGATCATGGACAATATTCCCACCGAGATCGCTGCTAATAAATCATCAGATGGAGCATTTTGAAGAGATTAAATCAATACAGATACACAGCAGCTTTCACATTGGATCTATTGGAAGGCTATATGCCACTTTAATGTCATCTTGTCAATTTAAGGCGAAAAGAAGATGCTATCTTAATGACAAAAAAATTATAACATCAGAAGAACCCGGGGTAATATTTAGGCTGATGGCAGCTAATAACTTGTGGGGACGTGATGTGTGTGACATTTTAAATTAGGTTGTAGACAGTAGAGCAACCATCAAGTTAGTCAGCTACATGGGGGCTGTGGCCTGGGGAAAAAACTCTAGTTTGACTTTCTTATACTAATACAATAATCTTGAGTAGCACATGATAATTAATATTTTTAGACAATAATAAAAGTCAGAGCATTGTGAAAAATGTGTCATCACAAGATCCTAAAAGCTAACGTGAGATCTATAAATATCATATGAATCCCACCAAAACCCAAAGATGTTCAGTCAGAGAATGTCACACAAAATGACCTCATGGAATGAATACATTATTCAAATTGCATGTGACATAGTGATGGATCCGCTACTATGTCAGCCCCACGATCCATGTGTCAGACCAAGGGAGGAAGAGATGAAATGAGATGTCTGAGGAGCCGGCACTCACCAGCAGCGTGGGCAGCCCGGCCACCAGGGCGTACAGCAGGACGGGCGGCACGGCGCTGCTGTCCTCCGGTCCCAGGTAGGGCTTGGTGTACGCCGTGTCGTAGCAGAAAAAGCCCTGCACGTGCACGCTGAAGGTGTCGGTGTACTCGAAGTAGTAGGCCAGCATGACGGTCCCGGCCATGATCACCAGCTGGAAGTACAGCATGATGCAGACAGAGAGCGAGAGACATTTAATTACAACCAAAGCCTTGTTTTCTCTCTCTCTGTCCCCCCTAGCCAGCCTCCTCCACCCCGGTGGTGCAGACTCCCGGTGACCGGCTCATGACGGCTCGTCGGCACGCGATGAGCCGCTCTCTGTGATCGTGGCGGAGGCTCGCTCGCCCTGACTCCCTCTGCTCACTGCTGCCGCTGCGACTAGAGGCTGTATGTGTGTGTGAGAGAGAGAGAGGTGGGGGGAGAGAGAGAGAGAGAGAGAGGTGGGGGGCAGAGAGAGAGAGAGAGAGAGAGAGGTGGGGGAGAGAGAGAGAGGTGGGGGGAGAGAGAGAGAGAGGTGGGGGGCAGAGAGAGAGAGAGAGGTTGGGGAGAGAGAGAGAGAGAGAGAGAGAGGGGTGGGGGGAGAGAGTTGGGGGGAGAGAGAGAGAGAGAGGTGGGGGGAGAGCGAGAGAGAGGTGGGGGGAGAGATAGAGAGAGAGAGGTGGGGAGAGAGAGGTAGAGAGAGGTGGGGGGAGAAAGAAAGAGGTTGGGAAGAGAGAGAGAGAGAGGTGGGGGGGAGAGAGAGAGAGAGGTTGGGGAGAGAGAGAGAGGTGGGGGGAAGAGAGAGAGAGAGAGGTGGGGGGAGAGAGAGAGAGAGGTGGGGGGCAGAGAGAGAGAGAGGGGTGGGGGGGAGAGAGAGAGAGAGGTTGGGGAGAGAGAGTTGGGGGGAGAGAGAGAGAGAGAGGTGGGGGGGAGAGAGAGAGAGAGGTGGGGGAGAGAGAGTTGGGGGGAGAGAGAGAGAGAGAGGTGGGGGGGAGAGAGAGAGAGAGGTGGGGGGAGAGCGAGAGAGAGGTGTGGGGAGAGATAAAGAGAGAGAGGTGGGGAGAGAGAGGTAGAGAGAGGTGGGGGGAGAAAGAAAGAGGTTGGGAAGAGAGAGAGAGAGGTGGGGGGGAGAGAGAGAGAGGTTGGGGAGAGAGAGAGAGAGAGGTGGGCGGGAGAGGAGAGAGAGAGAGGTGGGGGGGAGAGAGAGAGAGAGAGGTGGGGGGAGAGTGAGAAATAGAGAGAGAGAGAGAGGTAGGTGAGAGAGAGAGGTGAGGAGAGAGAGAGAGAGAGGTGGGGGGAAAGAGAGAGAGAGAGAGAGGGGGGGGGAGAGAGAGAGAGGTTGGGGAGAGAGAGAGAGAGAGGTGGGCGGGAGAGGAGAGAGAGAGAGGTGGGGGAGAGAGAGAGAGAGAGAGGTGGGGGGGAGAGAGAGAGAGAGGTGGGGGGAGAGAGAGAGAGAGAGAGAGCGTTTGAGGGTGTGCAAGCATGAAAGAGATGAAGAGGCTTGGCTAACACGCCCTTTCCTCTTTCTGTGTGTGTGTGTGTGAGAGAGAATGTGAGAGAGAGAGAGTGAGAGAGACAGATTAGAGGGATGGGTGAGCAAATGGGAAGATTGACAGCTTCCTCCATTTCTGTGTGCAAACTAGAACCAAGACGTGCGTTGCCATGTTCAACCAATTTTCAAGAAGCAGAGCGGAGAAAAGCAGAGTGAGAGAATAGAAGGAGAGAGAGAAGAGGAGGGGGAGGAGGAGGAGGAGGAGGAGGAGGAGGGCTACAGACGTCATATGTGTCTTCCACACCGGCAGAGGCTGAAGCTCTCCGCTCTAAATGCAGCCCCATATTTCACCAGAGAAATGAGGCTGCATGGTCCCCTCCATGGATTTGGATTGAAGCCACACAAAGTGTGTGCTGTGCCGAGCAGCAGGTGGCCAGGCAGCGTGAGGCTATGCTCCTCCTCTCCGACGGTGTGCTCTCGTCAAACGGAGCGCCAGAGCCATTCACGCCTAGAGATGGAGATTCTCCTTTCGCCACTGACGTCCTGATGTTCTGATCCCGAAATGGAGGAAGAAACCCAGATGAAACTGTGTGTAAACCACAGTAACATAGCTGCCCTGGTTACGGTAGATGGACTGTACTGGTAGATCTCTTTTCTAGCCTTCCGACCACTCAAAGCTCTTTAACACTACATGTCATCAATCACACACTGATGGGCGGGGCTAAGGTGCCACCTGCCTATCAGGACTAACTAACATTCACACCTTGAGGATCAACTTGAGGTTAAGTGTCTTGTCCAAGGACACATCGACATGGGGATGGAACACACTTCAAGCACAGCAACATCTGTTTATTTTGACTTCGTAGTAAACCAGATGAATTTAGGCAACGTTGACGATACAGTGAGTGCGACTGGGGGAAGCGAGTTTGAATGTATCTGGGATGTACAAAGCTAAAGCGGGGGTCATTTCGGCCACGGTTGATGTAACGTTGGCGTCTACATGGAGGTAAGATCCTCCTCACACAGGCACAAGGAATCTACCAGAAAGGGTGCCCGCAAGTTGCAAAACATTAGTTATTGTTATACTAGTTATTATACCACAACAACGCTCAATATACTTCATGGGCCCTCGTACAGAAAGGTACAACACCACCCAGGCAACTGGGATGGTCTTCTCCATTCATTTGAAGTGCTGTGTGTAATATTCCTTCACAGAGTTTCAGAGAAGAGAAAACATTAGCTGTGCACCTTGAATCATGACTTGTTTATAATTCTTCTATCATTCGAAATCATATACACTCCATTTGTACGTTCACTTTTTTTGCTACAGGGTATTTGTTTGTCATACTGCTGTTTGCACTCCTTCATAACTATTTCATAACTCCTCATAAACGTCTACTTCCTGACGAGCTGGAATGGTTGTCATGTTCTATTCTCCTTTAGTTGTGTTCCTTCTGTTGCTGCAGCGACCCTACCTCCCCACATGGATCATAGGAGCATCATCTCATTTCATACTTCGCACTCTTCACGCCTCCAACAGCATACGGAGATGCTTCACTGACGAGCTCCAGAAGTGAGGGCTGATGGAGACGGAGAGACAGACAGAGATGGAGGCTGGGTACGCGCTGACAGCTCTGAGTTATGGCCGCCATTACTAGATCACTCTGTCATTGCTCCCCATTTTTATACTAAATAGGCCAAATCTATATGCCGCTGGCTTCATGCTCAAAAACACACCAAAGAGTTGTTTAATGTAGTATTTTCCTCCATAAAATGCGTACATTATGAATTCAGTCTTACCAGACTGAAAGCTGCATAATGAAATATAAACTCTGGTGTTACCTCCTAGTACTGTGCGAGGAGATGTTTCTGGGATGCTTTTAAAATGTAGAAGATGTTTTGTGAGCTGCAGATTTTTGCTGGGCTAATTATTGTCATAACTGAGCTGCTATTCTTTAAGCTAAGTGCTACTTTTCCATTCACATGTAGCACAAATGTTTACAGAATTTAGAAGATGTTAATAGATCTGTGTTTCCATCCAATGCAAATACTAGAAGCTGAATCAGCCCAGACCATTTAGATATCAACAAACATTTCACATTTTGACCTGATGATGAAAAGTCAGGATGGATTGTTATAACGTTGGTGATCCTCTGAGTGGAACACAAATGCCAGAAGCATATTTTAAAACCAAACCATACATTAGTTGACATGTTGCAGTGATGCTGCTGTAATACTTCATTTGGCCACAAGAAGCCGAAGTGTTCCACGACCCAATGTTCTAAATAGGACTAAAGGACTCAGCAGATTAGCGCCGATTAAAATACATTTCTAGCCAAGAAAGAGATGACAGTATTGTTACCTCGTGTTTAGAGTATATGGAGGAATTAAAACTCACCTGGAGGAATCTATGAATGATTTCCTCCAGGAAAGGTATCTGCCTGGTCAAAATGAGTGAAGAAAATAATAATAATTCATCCGTTTTCACAATATTTGATTTAAGTAACTCATAAAAAGGATCCCTTTCACGGATGAAAACAAAATGATAAAACACCTAATCTTAAATCATAAACAGGGGAGAGAAAAATCTGTCTATCAGAGTGAGGAAATTGATCAGCAGAATTATTTAAATTGTTGTTATACTTTTGGGGATGCAACATTAAAATAGTCAGACTGTTACCTTTTCATTGACAGGGTCACACTTCTAGTGAAGTGGCGCCACAACATAAGAGAGAATAAAGCAACACGCCTGGAAACGCATTGATCATGCAGATGTGTGAACTATGACCTTAATTAACCGTAATCAAAGTATTTATATTCTGTCTGAAGAGTTCTATTGTCTTCTACCTCGGAACCATTAGAACATTGCCATATATGTAAAACATTGACATTGACAATCAAATGAATGTCAGTGTTACTGTTGCTCAGCAGAGCTTTAAATCCAGCTGGACAAAAGACATTTGCAGCCTGTGACCGTTCATCAGTCTGATGTATGAATGTTTTATGACAGCTCATTGTTTTCTAGGACATTTGGCGCAATTGTGTCATTTTTATGGCTGCAAAGTTCCAAAAACAGGTTTCCCTGGACGTGTGGGAACACTCATCTATAAACTGTGACATCTACTGGATGTCTCCATGAGTAATAGGTTATGTTAAATGAGAAAGAAAACGTGTACTATATTCACTTTATTGGAAAAGTGCAACTAAAGGCGATAACAAGGTAATGATTTTTATAAATGACTGCTCTGATTTGAATAATTACTTAACTCACTTAAAAGGTGAATAGCAGCAACAGAATTTCCACACACACGGGACCAATCATGCAGAAAAGAGGCCTCAGATCTGGCCAATCAGAGGCCGGTTCATGCAAGCAGTGGTGAGTGTGTGAACACAGTGCAGTCCTCTGTGGACCGATGGGTCCATCTGTCACTTCAGCGCTCGGCCTATGAGGAGAACCACAGTCACTGCTCCACTGCTGAGGCGACACACACACACACACACACACACACTCACACACACACACACACACACACTGAACGATGGAGCGCACAGCAACGTACTGTGTACACATTGTCAGAAGGATTTCTAGTAGACAAAAGCAGACAAGCAAATCTGGGACTTGTCGTCTTCATCGTATTGGACTCCCACACTGTATAATTGAATGTTTATTATTATTGATTATTGACAACCAAGGAGACAAGAAGCACATTATATTATAATATATTGATAGGAGTGTTTGATTGAATGAATACCAACTTTAATCTATGCTTTGTGCAGCTCAACTGCAGCTCGCTGCGTCCTCACAACCCAAAACCGGCAGTCCTGCTGTGTGTTTAGTTCCATTAGCTGTTAGCGCTGTTAGCCAATCACACGGCATGGACTCTGCTGCCCACTGGCTGCTAACAGCTGACAGCCCTCCTCCCATGCTGGCAAGAAGCTGCACTCCGTTTGCTAAGCGACAGTTATTTAGAAAATACATTATCGTGTTTCTATTTAAATTATAGCTTTGACAAAAAATAATCTCGGCCTTATAGTTTTATTTATGTATTCTAAGCTGCTTAGATTTCCTGTTGAATAGCTCATAATCTCTAATGTATATTTGTTTTAGTAAGTTTCTCAGCAAAAACTAAATTTGAACACTTCATGATAGCATTATAATTTAGTTGCCCAATACTAATTCTTACTGAATCGAGCTTGAACACATCATAATGTCTGTCTTGCCCGAGACTCAAACCTGTCACAGTTACCACCAGAAAATATGACAAATATGAGACGATTCGATGGGCAGCTGATCTATCCGAGCATCTTTAATATATCGGGCGTGCTTATCAAGACAGGAACACAACATGTTATCTAGCAGAAAGACGAGTTGAGAGCAAAGCAGTTGTTGATGACATGCAGCCTTCTGAGTCGTGAGGAGTCAGCAGTCAATGACGGTATAAAACACCAAATGAAATATGTTGTCAATAAAATAAGTTTTTAGTGTGAATCGCTACAACCACAAGAGGCCCTTGAGTCATAAATGAGCACAATAACTATTAGGCTGATGGGTCCAGGAGTAGGCACAATTAGCCATGGACAGACAAATCAAATACATAATGGAAATAATAATAACAGTATTATATTATGTGATCTGCTATGGATACTTTCCTCACACGCAGTAAAACTATGTGAGACGATATGAAAAGCTGCCACAGTAAATATGACATCAGAGCCAAGTATGACAGGCATTTCTTTCTTTTTATTCTTCTCCCTTCTCCCGGAGCAGTGACTAATGAGCTTTGCTGTCTGGGGAATACAGGTGTCATACTGCACAGCAGCAGCATTAAAGCATGAAAACACTCACACACACACACACACACATACACACACACACGCACACACACATACATACACACACACACTTGTTGAGAACAAGTATAAGTGGTTGAAGCCAGACCAAAGCTACATTTTGATTGTCTCCGTCTACTCTGAACACAACAACATTTATTTTCTGCAGAAGAAAGGCTTCGAATACCTGTTACTATACTACTTGAATAGAAGTATATAACTCCTGCCTCATGGGGGTGTGACAAATGTGCCACCTTTAAGCATCATCTATAAGAGATGTTACCATGGTACCCTGTATTAATGGTGTCATCTCACAGTAACACCAGGGCCAGTAACAATATCAGAGTGTGAACAGCATGCAGAGGAGATTTTAACAACTTGAAAAACACCTCCTTACGGCTGACACTGACACGGTCAAAGGGAGAAAATTAGGTAAGACCAGAGGTTTTATTGTAGTTCATACAACTTCTTTACATTACATTTCATTCAAAGCGACTTACAATCATGTTACATTCATACACTGTAGACACAGCTACAGGGAACAATTCAGGGTTAAGTGTCTTGCTCAAGGACACATCGACCAAGGCGGGGATTGAACCGCCTGATTGAAAGACGGACCTACTAACCACTGACCCACAGTCGCCCAGTCTTGTTTTTGTAGTTTCTCTATCCGTTATGATAATGTTGAAATCCCATATTGCTATGGAAACACAGCAACATTGCACCTCAAAAGTCTGACGGAGAAAGAAAAACAAGCAGTGTGAAGATCAGGAAGGTTGTAAACAAAGTGGGTCTGTAATAATACTAATAATAATGCATTTTATTTGGAATGCACTTTTCATTCAAAAGGATCTCAGAGTGCCACAGAGCCAGTGCATAGTTAAAACAAACTAATAAAAAAGAAATAGCTGCCAGTTATTTAACACAAAGTCAAAAGCGCCTTCCTGCGGATGACTTCATCCATTCCAACCTGAAGTCTGTGCTCCCCAAATTCCACCAACATGTCTCCTGCTCCACCAGAGGAGACAAGACCCTGGACCATGTTACACTAACATGGCTGAGGCATACAAAGCCATCCCCCTCCCCCACCTGGGAGAGTCGGATCATCTCACACTGTTCTTACTCCCCAAATACGCAACACTCATTAAATGTGAGAAACCATCAGTGAGAGCAGTCAAAGTATGGCCAGAGGAAGCGGACTCTGTACTACAGCACCGGTTTCAACACACGGACTGGAGTATGTTTGCCAACCAGGCCACCTTGGACTCCCACATGGACATTGACTCTTTTGCCTCTAGCCTTTAGTTATGAAGCTCCTCTTTTATGGAACCAGCTTCCACTTTCAGTCCAGGAGTCAGACACAGTCACCTCATTTAAGAATAGACTTAAGACTTTCCTCTTTAATAGTGCTTATAGTTAGGGCTGAATCATGTTTGCCCTGGTCCAGCCCCTTGATATGCTGCTATAGGCTTATAGGCTGCTGGGGGATGTTTTAGGATACACTGAGCACCTATCTCATCTTCTCTCTCTCCTTATGGATGAATTTACATCTCTCCATTGCACCTTATTAACTCTGCTTCCTCCCGGAGTCGTTGTGACTTCACGTCTCATAGGGTCCATTGGACCTGGAGGTGTCTGATGCCTGGTGAGCCGGCCTCCCACCTTGGCCCTGCTGATGCGCCCCGCCCCCCCTCCTCTCTACCTCCTTCTGTTTCATGGATTGGAGTTCCATTCATACATTGTCATATTCATGTAATGTGTTTATGTAACTCTGTAATGCTGTTCATTCTGTACACCTGACATCTATTCATCTGTCCATCCGGGGAGAGGGATCCTCCTCTGTTGCTCTCCTGAAGGTTTCTTCCCTTTTTTCCCCGTGAAAGTTTTTTTTCTATTTCTTGGGTGTTTTTCCTGATCCGATGTGAGGTCCTGGGACAGGGATGTCGTATGTGTACAGATTGTAAAGCCCTCTGAGGCAAATTCGTAATTTGTGATATTGGGCTATACAAAATAAACTGAATTGAATTGAATGGTTGGGCGGGTGGATGGGTGGGTGGATGGTTGCTTGGATGGTTGGTTGGATGGGTGGATGGTTGGTTGGTTAGGTGGGTGGTTGCTTGGATGGTTGGTTGGATGGGTGGATGGATGGTTGGTTCGGTGGGTGGATGGATGGTTGGATGGATGGGTGCACTGAGCTTGGACTCCAACCAGACCTTTAAATTTACTCAACCACTGCATCAAAAAACACACTCCATCCAACAGCTCAGCCTTGCTGTTTAATCTAACTGACTCTTTCCTCACCAAGCAGAAAGAAGTGTATTTATTTAAACGCCTTGACATTAATTCATTCATTCTTAGTTACACTGGTATCTGAGTTGTGTATGAGGCGTCAGTAGAAAACAAGTAAGCCTTAGCTTTACCATGTTAATTGGCTCTTTCACAGGGCCAATTAACTGATGTACATAAGAAACACTCCTTTGTTTACAGGTAAGTAAAATATGCCTTCAATCCCCGTTTCCCTGTGTGACATACATGTAGTCAAAAGGCAACCACTCAAAAGATATGCTGCCAAGACCACATCCCTCGGACTGACTGAGAATCTATTAATAGGTTTGTTGTGGTTGAGATATGAGAAATGCTTACATTCGGTTTTATTACACCATTATGCCAAAGGCAGCAGTGCGACCCAGATACATCACAGAACGAGGCATGCACAAATACCTTAGCTAACAGGCGCACACATTACTTTAAAATGCATATCAATCTCTCTCACGAAATTAAGACAGACAGATGTTTTACACACAACCAAGCAGCAGCTACGTGAGGATCATGACCTGAAAAGAAAAATAAGTGTTTATTATCATACTTTGGGCTAAAAAGTATAGCTTTCTGATTTCATTGCGTGAATAAACAGCTCTTAATAAACAGCTCTTAATAAAAAGCTCTTAATAAACAGCTCTTAATAAAAAGCTCTTAATAAAAAGCTCTTAATAAACAGCTCTTAATAAAAAGCTCTTAATAAACAGCTCTTAATAAAAAGCTCTTAATAAAAAGCCAAAGCGGCAGAGGAGTAAACTTCAAAGTAGCATGCTTCAAGCAGCCAAGGCTTATCTGGCATGTCACACTTCATAAGATATTCATGCAGTGTCTTTCTCGCGACCCGTCGATGTGAAGGCGGATCCTGCAGGCCCGCGTTCTTGAATGAAAATACTTGTGGCAGGCATGGGAGGAAGTGGAGATTGAGGGCTGGGTTAGTGCAGCTCTGTGGTCTCCATACTGGAACCAGGTCACATCAAGGAACACAAATAATATACTGCTTTCAGTTTTCATGCAGTCTTTCATTCTTATTTTTAGTAATCTTTCGTGAAGCTTAATTTGAGAAGACTTAATTTGAGAAGACATTCATAATTCCCAATGCAAACATTTTACATCAATCCTAGTAGCGCTAAATTAAAACTTTTGCGATCACCAAATGTCGTTTGTTTGAGTTTTTGGAACATGAATGTCTACAAAATTTCATGGCAATCAATACGAGTTTTTGAACTAAAGTGGGAGACTAACCATCCGGCATTTTCATCCCTGGAGCTTTGTGGCTGACTACATACTACAAATACAGTCTTCCCATTGCTTACCTAGACTGTGTCGGCTCACCAAAATCATAATGTTCATAATGAACCAAAGACATTTCTAATCTTCTCAACGTGTGGGCTAGATGGCCCTCTCTAGGTGTATTTATTTTTGCAGGGGTGCACAGCGACTGGCTCTAGTCCAGCTCCGAATTATGCAAATAGAATGCAAATAATATAGTTAAGAATGGCCTATATCAGGAGTATTCAATGTATGTTAAACAAGGTCCAGTTCGAGAAAATGCCGTCATGCAATGGTCCAGAACATCACAGCAATGTCTTACTTACCATTTACTAGAAGTAGCCCGTATGTATGTAGTCAACAACTGACTATCAAATCAAATTAATAAAGTTACATTCAATAATATCTCAAGCATATTTATCGTAATTTTTCAAATTGAACTAAATGAATTATGAATACTTTAATGACAAATACATGTTCTTTTCTCATTTCCATTTCAATAAGGGCTGGTTTTAAAAATGCAAAAAGCATTACAGAAAGTTTTAGAAAAATATTTATCTTAAAATGAAGTACTTGCCTTAATTGTCTTTGCCCTGCAGCTTTCAATTATGTTAATTTAGGCGTGAAGTGATGTCAATCAAACAAGTAATGATATTATACAAGTGTCTGTGGTTGGGTTGTGGTTGGGCATGTTAGGATTCTGATCATATTGGGCTCTTTGGTTCATTTTCTGTGCCTTCATTTCGTATTGGAGCATTGTACGTCTGGTCTTGGAGTTGTGCTTTTTCTCGTAGTGGAGCTTCACATTGCTGCTTTTAATAATCGACACGGCCTCTGAACATAATTATGAAAGACGAGTTTTAAACTGTCCATCAGAAGAATGAAGGTATAAGAGTCTGTCCATTCTTGGTCCAAGGTTCTTGTCTCACTGTTGGAGAACGTTATGTGAAATAACTTCTCTGAGTCACGTTCTATTACGACTGTTCGGCCTCTCGCCCCGTCTCTCTCATCTCTTTATAGGCTCGTTCGAGATGAACTACTTCTCGCCTGGAAAGTAGACGAGAGCACGCGGGGCGTTGATTAAAAACTGCGGTCAAGTCAAACAGTTTTCAGCTGCCTTCAAAGAGTACACAGGAAGTTAAAGACACAGTTACATCCTGTTAAATCCAATCTGTAGGCTACTTGTAGTTTACAGACCTCGTTCGGATTTTTTCATATGTGTTTATAAATATGTATTAATGTAGAAATGTGTGTAGCTGCATTACATCTAGCCAATCAGCTCTCTGATGTGGCAACAGCAAGACGTTTCCCACAATGGAAACTAGTGTGGCTGAGATGAACGCGACTGTAAAGGTTGTTGTCATGCCAACGATAGAAATTCCGTCTTTTCTTCAATCGGTATATTTCTTCCATCAATGGGAAAAGTATGAAGTAAGTTGCCCTTCACAACAACTACTAAAGCTTCAATTGAAAATGAAATCGAGGGGACAGGCATGTGACTTGCTACTGACCTGAACAGACAAAATAAGACAATCCACAGTACACCATTATTACACTGCAATTAAGGTACTACAAATGAATGTTCTTCCACCAAAGCCCCCAACACATTACATGTCATATAGCTGACGCTTTTATCCAAAGCGACTTAGTGCATTAAGCCATGAGTCCAAACTCAGAACAACAAGAATCAAGCAAGTACAATTTCTTCAATAAAGTTAAACTACAAAGTGCTATCAGTAAGAGACATTTAAGTGCTACTAAAGTGTTAAACTACAAAGTGCTATCGGTAAGAGACATTTAAGTGCTACTAAAGTGCTACTACGGCGCTACCTTCCCTATTCAAGGTATAGTCGAAAAAGACTTTCTGCTGTCCTGATGTCAATGGGGAGCTCGTTCCACCAATGAGGAGCCGGCACAGCAAACAGTCGTGACTTTGTTGAGTGATTAGCTCGAAGTGACGGAGCTACAAGCTGATTGGCAGAAGCCGAGCAAAGTGAACGAGGTGGGGTGTACGGTTTGACCATGTCCTGGGTGTGAGGTTAGACCATGTCCTGGATGTGAGGTTAGACCATGTCCTGGGTGTAAGGTTTTACCATGTCCTGAATGTAGACCGGACCCGATCTGTTCGCAGCACGGTACGCAAGTACCAATGTTTTGAAGCGGATGCGGGCGGCCACCGGTAACCAGTGAAGGTCGCGGAGGAGCGGAGTCGTGTGGGTAAATTTCGGGAGGTTGAAGACCAGCCGAGCAGCTGCATTCTGGATGAGCTGTTAAGGTCGAATGGCATTAGCAGGTAGACCTTCCAGGGAGAGTTACAGTAGTCTAGCCATGAGATGACCAGAGCCTGGACCAGAACCTGTGCCGCCTTCTGAGTGAGAAGAGGTCGTATTCTCCTGATGTTGTACAGCATGTACCTACAGGAGCGTGTTATTGCGGTAATGTTGGCAGTCAGGGAGAGTTGACTGTCGAGTGTCACACCAAGGTTCCTGGCAGTCAGAGTCGGAGCCATCACTGAGTTGTTGAAGGTAATAGTTAGGTTGTGGGTGGGAGAGCCTTTTCCTGGAAGGAAGAGAAGTTCAGTTTTGTCCGGGTTAATTTTCAGATGTTGTGCGGACATCCACTGAGAGATGTCAGTCAGACAGGCAGAGATTCGTGCTGCTATCTGTGTTTCAGATTGGGGAAACGAGAGGATCAATTGGGTGTCATCAGCGTAGCTGTGGTAAGAGAAGCCATGCAAGCGAATGACAGCCGAGAGAGTTGGTGTACAGAGAGAAGAGAAGAGGACCGAGGACTGAGCCCTGAGGGACCCCAGTAGTGAGAAGATCAAGTTACCCAATTAAAGCCTTCAAGGGGTGAGTGGCCTGTATTGTTTCCTACTGTAGCTGGGAACACACTGTTGTTTTGTAAAGGTGTGGTGGAATGACCTGTACTATAATGGCTTATATAATATAATCATGGTAATAATTGGTAAATGGACTGTACTTGTATAGCACTTTTCTAGTGTGCCGACCACTCAAAGTGCTTTAACACTACTTGTCATCATTCACACCCATTCATACACTGATGAGAGGGGCTACAATACAAGGTGCCCCTGCCAATTTAACCTTGTGCCTGCGGGGTGCCCAAAGTGGGTGGCTGCGGCCATCGCCATCTTGGCAGTGACAACACAGTCTAATTCTAACAAAAGACAAAAAGGTGGATAGTCAGTGGAGCGGAGATGTGTGATGAAGCAGAGCAGACAGCGAGCAGCTTGGGACCTAAGATGACACCCACCTGTCACTCAAAGCAGCATCCCCCCAATTATGTCTAACTTTGCTCCTCAATAAATTTTAAATGGATAAGTTATATAACAATCGCTTTTGTTATATAACTATGTATCACAGTCGTTTGACAGTAACATCGCAATATCACACAAGCTTCATGATCCCGAGATCACGTGAAAATCCAGCTCATCAGACTTCAAGTAATGCGTTTGAGTCTGAACCACAGGGGTTACATCCGTGACCTGTGAGGAGCTACTGTTAGCCATGGGCAGATTATGAGACAATGAGCCCCGTGGCACGGACATGCATAAGGCCCCATCACCTCTCCTACATTGGAACAGGACACAGACGTTTTTGCTCTTATTTGTGTCTCTTTGCATTTGTTGCACATCTGTCTGTGACTTTGAGTCACTATGTGGTCATGTTGTCTCCCTTTGTAGTGGTTATTTTCATATTTATTTGCCCCTTTTTGAAGTCTTTGTGTCTCTTTGTAGTTGCCGTGTGCCTCTTTGCAGTGGTCTCTCATCTCTATAGTTTTCTTTTGTTTCTCTTTGTGGTTTTGCCCCTTCTAATACAAACTATATACCTAGCTAATGGTCATTGTGAGTCTCTTTGTGGTCCCTTTGCAACTGGTTTGCATCTATTTGTTGTTGTTTTGCTCTCTTTGTTGTCATTTTATATGCTCTTCCTCATTTTTGAGACACTTCTTGGTTGGTAAGTCTCTTTGATTGACATTTTGTAGGTGAAGGCCAGGAGACTCTGCGTGCTAGCGACGTGCTACACGGCGGGCTAACGGCGTTATGGACTTTAGTTGGCTGACGCGCAAACATGGGATACGGGTCATGCCCGTGTTTCCATGCTCAGTGGAGGACTGTAGCCTGGCGGTGGGAGAGGTGTCGGCTGCACGGGTGAACAAGGCCGTGGTCATTTTCCTGGAAAGCATTAGCAAGGTCAACATGGTGGGAGAGAGCGGGGTCGTGATGTTTGACATGCACGTCCCCGTCTCTTCTCTGTTCAAATCCCAGGTGAGGAAGCTGTCCTCTGGGTGCACCTCTCCACTGTTAAAACATGTGGTGTCGCACAGGAGGCAATGCTTCATGCTTCTTAATAACAGGAGCGAGGACTTGGACATCTCTTTCACGGTGAGAGCTGATGATTCTTTTTGTCGTTTATGCAAAGTCTGACAATATGAAATGTTTTTACTGTGGGAGGGAGGGGCATCAGAGCAGGGCCTGTCCTCAGAGGAAGGCTGATGGACAGGACGGCACCAAGGAGAACCCGAAAGACACTGAGGAGGACGGAGGGGACAAGGAAGGAGGTCAGGAGCAGCAACAGGAGGAGGCGGGTGGGGTGCAGTAGGTGAGCACAGAGGGGGGAAGTGGGGTGAAGCAGGTGAGCACAGAGGGGGGGAAGTGGGGTGAAGCAGGTGAGCACAGAGGGGGGAAGTGGGGTGAAGCAGGTGAGCACAGAGGGGGGAAGTGGGGTGCAGCAGGTGAGCAGAGAGGGGGTAAGGGGGGTGAAGCGGCAGAGGTGGGCCAGCAGGTGGAGGAAGAAGAAGGGGCAGAGGTGGGCCAGCAGATGGAGGAAGAAGAAGGGGCAGAGGTGGGTCAGCAGGTGGAGGAAGAAGAAGGGGCAGAGGTGGGCCAGCAGGTGGAGGAAGACGAAAAAGCAGAGGTGGGCCAGCAGATGGAGGAAGAAGAAGGGGCAGAGGTGACCCAGGAAATGGAGGAAGGGGGGGCAGGTGTTGTAGAGCAGGTGGACGATGAGGGGACAGGGGCGAGCCGGGGGAGCACACATATTCAGGAGGGCAGCCAGGGGTGTACTGGAGGACAGGTGGAGGTGGGTAGGGGACAGGAATTGAGAGGAGGGGAGGACAAGTGTGGGCAGGACAAGGAGGTCATGCTAAAGTGAGGTTGACATGGAGGAGGGTGTGGAGAAGTTGCCCCATCTGAAGAGGAAAATCAGGGAGGAAGAGGAGGGCTCGCAAGCAAAAAAGGGAGCTTCGGGCAAAGGGAACACACAGGCTGAGTCCAGTATGGACGAGGACTCTGATACAGGGAGTGGATCCGCAGATGATAGTGACTCTCCAAGAGAATATAGTCTCGGCAGACTGAAATGGTTTCTCCAGGACACAAAAAACAAAAAGTGCATAATAGAGAACCATTTCACTGACTTAGAGAAGCTCTTGAAGTCTATTCGGCTCCACATGGGCAACAAGACAAAGAAAGGTTTTACTCCCCGAGAGGTCTACAGACTGAGAAAAATCATTGCGAAGATTAAACCAAAGGAGGACAGGGCGAGGGCGAGGGCGAGGGCGAGATACTGAAGGAGGAGAAGGAAGAGGAAGCTTCCTGACTCCACGAAAACTTTACAAATAGGGTCTCAGGACCACCAGCTGACAGACGCTGAAGGAAAAAGCCTTGAGTGTAGTTGTATTTGTTGTTTGTTTTATTTTAATTGTGAGTACAATGTTCTGTTTGTTCGTTGTTTTTTATATAAAATAAAGGTTTTCTTCCAAATCTCTCTCTCTCTCTCTCTCTGTTGTGTGAGTAGATGGTGGTTTTTGTGTGTTTTTCTTGGTGAAAGTGGTCGACAGAGAGTAGTGAATGTTGTAGTGTATGTTGTAGTGTCACTGGGTGTGGTGTTACTGTGTGCGCAAGGGGGTTTTCTGTGAGTGTTGGCGCAGCCGGCTGGCGTGTGCTGGTGGCATGCTACACGGCGTGCTAACGGCGGGCTAGCGCGGTGTCATGGATCTCAGCTCGTTGACGTGGAGACACAGTGTACGGGTTGCGCCGTGTTTCGCGTGCTCGGTGGAGGACTGCAGTCTGGCGGTGGGGCGGGTGGTGGGTCACGGCAGCGTGAAGTCCGCCGCCCGCATGAACAGCGCGGTCGTGATTTTCCTCGACAGCGTGGAGAAGGTGAGCACGGTGGCGGCGAAAGGCATCGTGGTGAAGGGCACGGTGGTGCCGGTTCTGCCGCTGGTCTCCTCGGGGAGCAGGTCTCCCCTGCAGAAGCACGTTGTGTCTCACAGGAGGCAGCTCCTCATGGTCCTGAATAACAAGGGTGAGGAGCTCGACTTTGTGATCAGGACCAGAGTCGAGAACTTTGACTATGTGTTGTACATGACCTCTGGAAACGGGAAGTGTTTCAGGTGTGGACGAGAGGGGCATCAGGCCAGGGAGTGCCCAAGTAAGAGGTCAGCTGAGCGGGACGCTTCTAGTGAAGCGGCTGCTGAGGGACAGAGCCAGAAGGGTCCTGAGGGGGTCGGAGGTGACCGGCAGGAGGGGCAGGGAGGACAGGGGGAGACGGGTGGGGCCCAGCAGGGTGAAGAGAGGGTCCAGGAGGGGCTGGGTGGGGCCCAGCAGGGTGAAGATGGGGTTCAAGAGGGGCTGGGAGGACAGGGAGGGACGGGTGGGGTTCAGCAGGGTGGTCGGGTGGGTGCTGGAGGAAAAGAAAATTGTGCGCAGGAAGCGGTTGTCATGTTGACAAACAAGACAAACAGTGAGGTTGGCATGGAGGAGGGTGAGGAGGAGCTTCAGGTTCACCATCTGAAGAGGAAGAGCAGGGAGGAAGGGGAAAGTTCACAGGCGAAGAAAGGAGCTTCGGGAAAAGGGGACGGGGAGTCTGAATCTAGTATGGAGGAGGACTATGATTCTGAATCTGGATCCTCTTGGGGCAGTGATTACCCAAGAGGGTACAGTCTTGGCAGAGTAAAGTGGTTTCTCCATGATAAGAGGACCCGGAAGGGAGTGAGGACAGAGGAACATTTTTCCGATATAAAGAAGCTCTCTAGCTCTATTCAGCGCCACATGGCCGGTGTAGTGGGAGGAAAGGCTTTACGCCTAAGGAGCGCCTCGGTCTGGGAAAAATAGTGCAGGAAATTGAGGAAGAGCTAAAGGTGGGTGGTGTAGGTGAAACACACAAGGCCGGAGACCCAGGGGAGCGACCCTGAGGAGGCGGATGGAGGTAGCCGGTCCTGGACTGGGAGGTGTGTTGGCGGTGGCTTCCCTGCTCGGAGGACGAGGACGTGGAGGAGATGCTGCAGGAGGTGAAGAAGAGGAAGCTCCCGACTCCACAGAGACTTTAAACTGGATGGGGTCTCAGGACCACCTCTCAGGGACACAGATGGTGTTGAAGATGTATTTGTTGTTCTATTTAGTTAATGTCATTACAATGTGTCTTGTTTGTTTGTATTGTTTTATGTAAAATAAAGGTTTTGTAAAATCAAATCTCTCTCTATCAATGCTACCTACCAATGCTACCTACTAATAACTATCTCACATGCACCTGCTTTCTCCGTCTACACTACATGGAAGTACAAGGAACCATACAGTCAGTTCCAATGGAGTCTTCTGGACATTTCTCTGGACCAGACCGGAGGAGATGACTCTATCTTACAAACATAACACGCCAACACCTGTTAGTTACAATGTTAGAGATGCTGAGGTTGGAAGACTACTCTTACAGCGGACCTGGTTTTGATTTAGTATTTGTGTTAGTTAATAGCAAAAACTTACTTGTTTCATTCTTGTCACTTATGTCTCTTATTATGGTACAATTGCACTGAAAGTCAATAAACACTATGAATCCTCAATGGGACTTGGTGACCCATTTTCAAAATGCAGTAAGGTTCTTTGTGATTTAAAATGAAGCCCAAACTATAAATAATCAACCCTTACCCTTAAGAATATATAAAGGCTCGGATAAATAACTTCTAAGGAAACATGAAATAGAATATGGCTTGTCCCATAACACTTTAAAAATAAACAAACAGCCCAGAATCAGGTCCATGTTTTGCTCGTAACTGAGGCTCAGAGCGTAGAGATTGGGATCATAGTTATGTGAATGTCTGGCAGATTAGTCAATCAATATCAATATCTAAACTGACAGCTGATCTGCTCAGACTGGACATTTCACCTACACTGATTATGTTTCCTCAAATTTGATACCTTTCTTTGTTTCTTTCCAACACACTCTCACTCTGAATCCTTCAAATACCTACGCTTGAACAGTGTCCTTAAGCTTCAAACTATGATCGCACTTTTGGACATTTCAGGGACGGCGTGACAATTTCAACTTGAGCAAGACACTTAACCCTGAATTGCTCCACGTAGCTGTGTCTACGTGTATGAATGTAAGTCGCTTTGGATAAAAGTGTCAGCTGGATGAAATGTAATGTAACATGCACATCTACACACTAATAACCCTTGGATAAATATCCAAATATATTAATCACAATGTCTCAGGTTGGACACCTCCGCCTATCCCTCCACTCGTTCCCTGTCATCTCTCTAATGTCAACTCACTAACAAAAGGCACATAAGGCTAAACAATAATACCAGACTGCTGCATTAAGTGTGTTGTTGAAAACCTTGGTTCTTATTTATCAAAGCACACATACAAACTTGTGTTTAGGTGCTTATGCTCACTTACATTCTGTCATGCCCCCAAAGAAAAATGCCAAAAATGGTCACCACAGGCAGCAACATTCTGAAAAGTTGGGAAAAGTGTTAAAGCTGCATTCTCTCTCCTGACCACCAGGCGGCGACTCCTCTGGTTGTATAGAAGTCTGTGCTTTGTGTGTTAAAGCTGCATTCTCTCTACTGACCACCAGGGGGAGACTCCTCTGGTTGTATAGAAGTCTGATTCATGTGTTAAAGCTGCATTCTCTCTCCTGACCACCAGGGGGTGACTCCTCTGGTTGTATAGAAGTCTATGCTTCATGTGTTAAAGCTGCATTCTCTCTCCTGACCACCAGGGGGCGACTCCTCTGGTTGTATAGAAGTCCAAGCTTCATGTGTTAAAGCTGCATTCTCTCTCCTGACCACCAGGGGGTGACTCCTCTGGTTGTATAGAAGTCTATGCTTCATGTGTTAAAGCTGTATTCTCTCTCCTGACCTCCAGGGGGCAACTCCTCTGGTTGTATAGAAGTCTATATAAATGACTCCACTTCTCTTGATTTATTCCCTCATTAAACATTGTAAACATGAGTTTATGGTCTCAATCTCTAGTTTCAAGTCTTCTTCTATACAGAATGATGTTCATTTAGTAAATTATGGTAATTTAGAGTCAAACAGACCATGAAGCAGCGTATGCTTTAGGGTGTCCTTAAGAGTGTTTTTGTCTTACAACTTCACATTGTGTTTTCAGGTCATGCAAGTTTAATGTAACATTTTGAGTTGCCTAAAAACGTCTTATTCATTGTTCAGTCTGCAAACCAATGGGTGGCGTCGCAGGTCAAATAAAGAACTGTACCACTTCAATGTAAATAGATGAACAATGTGACACACTTTTTCAGGAGATTTCAGCATAACAGAAAATCAATCAGTTAATTTCATCACTCCCAATTACAGACAAAACACAACAGTTCATTATTAATGCTCAGATCCTCTGGCGGATCTCTTTGAAGCCAAACAGAGACCGTTCACATCTCCTTGTATCCAAGGTGGTTGGAGCTGAGCTGACATGAGGGGGGAGAGAGGTGGGGGGACGACATGCAGCAAACCTCCACATTTAGAGTCCACTTCAGATCATATTCTGGACCAATCCAGTCTGCTAGACCTATCATTTTATTATCAGGCTGCTCTAATAAGTCTCTTAAGTCCCTCCAGTTGATCCAGAATGCTGCAGCTCGTGTACTCACAAAAACTAAGAAAAGAGATCACATGACTCCTGTATTAGCTGCTCTGCACTGGCTCCCTGTAAAATCAAGAATCATTCATACATTTCTGTCATATTTATTGAATGTGTTTATGTAACTCTGCAACTCTGTTCATTCTGTACACATGACATCTATTCTTCTGTCCATCCGGGGAGAGGGATCCTCCTCTGTTGCTCTCCTGAAGGGTTCTTCCCTTTTTTCCCCCTGAAAGGGTGTTTCCTGTTTTTGGGGAGTTTTTCCTGATTCGATGTGAGGTCAAAGGTCAGGGATGTCGTATGTGTACAGATTTTAAAGCCCTCTGATGGGAGTTTGTAATTTCTGATTTTGGGCTATACAAAATAAACTGAATTGAATTGGATCATAGTTCAGTATTAGGATTATGTATGCACGTCCATAGAAGCAGAACAGTACTGAACTAACTGCAGACTGTGTGTGCATGACCCCCATTCCAGGCTGGGCCCTCCGGTGGTGAATCCCTGAACAACAAGTGCTCTCTATCTTTGTAACCCAATCACCCATCTCACACAACAAACACAACATACACACTGTTTATGGAAGTCTCTGGGAAATATGAAATGAAATCTGTATTCTCAAGGGTCTTTTGCCAGATGATATTATCCGTGATAGTAAATGAGACACAATGGACAACACAATTAGTCACCCTCATCCTCGCAGCTGGTGGTATATAATCCCGACAGAAGCTTGGAATCACTTTGCGGCACGGGCGGAGTGAATACGGCCGCCAATGCTCATTGCTCGCTAATCTCTCCCGCAGAGGCCAAATGGTTTTGAATCATTCATTCATTGGAGCCTCCATGCCTGGTGAACACCTACATCTGTACCCGCACCCCTTCCCATGATGCAACGCACTGCAATTAATTACACAGAATAATAAACCTGCTGCACCATCTGGATATGCAACATTTGCCTTCATGGTACAAGTACATGCTCGGTATGGTACTGTCCCAGTCGAATTACAGGCCAGGAGAAAGATTCTCCATCACCTCCCCATTATTGCCCTCCATGAGGCAGCAGTATGTTTGTATCATCCGAGCGGATGTGACTGGCAGGTACGGAATACATTACACATCACCTGCCGCCACCACGTGAGGCGTCGTTACGAGGTCGTGGTCATTTCACGTTCTCCTGAGAGATCACCTTATCCCGGCGCACATCTATGTGACGAGCATTGAAGTGTAGATACAATGACTAAAGTTGGTATCCCGTCTGTACCAAAGTGGTGGACGATGACAATGTCATCCACAGCCGTGCCTCTAGCGTGGCTATAAATGAAAAGGTTAAGGTCCTCAGGAGGAACCAATGGGGTCGGGGAAGTACAAAATAAGAAATAGAGACAAATATAGGACGTAATTGATTTGGGTCAGCACGCAACAAATGCCAACTCATCAAACTCCGCCGCTTGGTCGGTGACCTTTGGTTTCAAACGGTGCCCCTCTAGTTTCAGTTTGGTCAGTTTCCTTACAGGCATAGCGACTTTTCCAAATAAGCTCTGGTGTTCACAGGAAACGTACTGTTTTACATACTGTGTATTTTCAAAATAAACTTCCGATGTAGGTTTACTTAGTTTTGAGGTTTACTTGGTTAGGTTGAGGTTCAGAAGAAGATCATGGTTTGGGTTCAAATAAGTATGTTTGTTTGGGTAAATGAAGATTCACACGGGACGTGAACAGCTCTCTCTCTGAAACGGTGCCATGACATTCTTTTCCCCAAAAATAATCAATACGTGAATGAAAAGTAATTGAAGTCGTCCTTGCTGTTGGTGAACAGGTCCTTTGCTCCATGATTCATGATCACTCGGTCAATGAACACGTTCTGCAGAGTGAGAGGCTGCTGTGCTGACTCGTGGTTTCCCACTGTTGTGGATTATTACGGACGATTAGAGCGATGACACCGCCGTGGAGATAATGGAGCCTGATTGGATGGGGCTTGGAAGCAGATGAGAAAGTTCTTAATTACTGGGTCTGTACTTGCCATTGGAAGCCGTTTCTCTCACTGGTGTACTTGTCTGTGAACTTCTCTGCTGTCTAAATGTCATTTATTTCAAACACTGAGCAGTTCACTTCTTGGGCACTATGAATTAATAATGAGCTGTGTTCCAAAGGAAAGATGTGTTCCCTCTTGTTTTCATTTCCATTCTATTCTAGAGGCATACACTTAAAAAGAGCAGGGTGACATCAATACTTCAATACATACACCAGCTTTCCGCTTTCTCATTGTCAACTTCTTAAAGAATTCAGGTACAGACTTTTAAGCTATCGCTAATCTGAACTCAGCATCTACCACATCTACTACGTGTTGAATGAGGTTTGTTTTTTCCTAGCTTGATAGTTTAATAACTCCAACAATGCAGCGGGTGGCCAAAGTCCTCTTTCCCGGGTCAGTTCCAGTTCTGCAGGAGCATCTCTCTCATCGTGTGCAGGAGGAGTGTTACGGACAGCACCGCCCTCCAGACGCAACCACACCTCCAATGAGCCAGCTCAATCACATACAGGTGTTCCTCAATGGCTTCCAAAACATGAATGTTTTTTTGGATCTGAGCTTGTTTCATGTGTCCTCTGTAAAAAAATATAATATGAATGCAACCGTTTTCTGATCAGTCGCAGCTGTTTTATTATCCTTCATTTATTATCCTACCATTGCTGTTGTCACAGCTACATTATTGTATTAGTATTGTCTAGACCTGCTCTTTGTGAAAGGTTCTCAAGATAACTTCTCTTATAATGTAGGTGGAATATAATTAAACATCTCAGATGTAGGTTTAATGTCGATATAAAATGGTAATGACTGGAATAGCTCAAAGTTCAAGTCGAGTCATAGACCTATTTCAAGGAAGTGACAAACGGTCCCATGACAACGCGTTATTAACTGAGGCTCAGATGTGTGATTCAGTTCTCGTTCCACTAGATGGTGACGGAGTACTACTGTTGTTTAAAGCACCATGTTGTCAGCTGAGGGCTGGAGGGGTCAGGCCCCAGACTCAGAGGGCCCTGTATCTGGCAGGCTGTGCAGGAGGTCCAGGACTTTTGGAAGCGGAGACACAGATGTGTTACAGACGTCTCCGAGGACAACTGTGACTTTAGAACAAAGGCTGTATGGAGCAGACAAGTTCTAATGAGGGGTTGGAAGACCCCAGGGGCCCATCCTGTCAGGACTGGTTTACTGACGTTGGTTCAGTAACAGATGTCTAATAAAAGTACTGATAAGTGGGACGAATATATTGAAATATATAGTATGTATAAGTTTGGATGACAGGCATTGACCCCTGCTAATGTTGGTAGCACAATAGGCAGCATCATTAGCATACAATCCTGTATTTATTAATATTACTGAAGACGTACTCTATTTAAATTGTATATATTTCTTTTAAGAAATTATTTTTAAATAAATTGTATTCTTTTTTTCCCGTCTGTAAAGATTGACGTGATGTTTGTTATTCATGTATATACAGTATGTACTATGTTAAAAATGTGAACACAAATAAAGAAGCGCTCACGTTGAATGTGAAATAGTGTCCCTGGGACAAGTGGTGCTCCGTAGTGTGGCGTTCCCTTAGTTTGGTCTGAGGGCCTCCATCTCTTGTATCCGTCTTCATGAATCTTATCTTACCTCGCCTGCCAGTGAGGTGTACAATTCCCTCCGCTCTCTTCTGCTGAGTGGTTTCGGAGGCATGTCGACTTCCTCTTCTCATGAGCATGGACTGAGGAGGAAGAACACAGACGAGTTAGAACAGACAGGACATGTGACAGATGGTTGAAAACTCATTAAACCGGCTCGGGGGATTGCGACGAGGAGGGAGCCCACGCGAGGTTGTGCTTCACCCCAAACATCACTACTAAACAGACCTCAGTACCTGTACTCTGTGCAATGACAATAAAGTTGAATCTGAGTGTAGAGTGCAGCAAAGTCAGTGTGAGGCCTGAGCAAAACCAAAAGAAGGTAGTGGAGGGAGGATGTGAGCTGTAGGAAGGCCCAGCATGTGGACCAGCGTTTACACCCTGGAGGACCCAGGTGAGCTCAATCAAGTCACATCTTACCGGCATCCACACGTGTTCTCTGGATAGTCGGCAGGGACTTCCTGCTGCTGTCAGACTGCACAGCCAGCACGGCTCCCAATAGGCAAATGACTCATACATTCATGTATCAATACAAATGTATATCTGCAATATAAACACTGTATACTGTATGTCCTCCCTCATGTGGACAAGAATGTGTATCCAACCACGCAATCTGATTATATTTTATGTTTATTTTATGTTTAAGCTTATAGTTTAGTTATTTATTGTGCTGGTTTCTTTGTTTAGTTTTCGACGGATGTCTCTTGTTGCACTATCCACTTTGTTGCTGTTATCCTGCAAATGTCCCTTCTGTGGGACTACCTTATCTTATCATATCGTGCATAAGATAAAACAACTACGGCTTTAAAGCTGAAAGTTCATTTGACAAACTGGATTCTGCAAGATTTACAAAACTGATGAAAAAAGTTGATGCATTCAAAATCTAAATTACAGTCACAGAGGAACACCTTGATTGCACACAGCACCATAGATATGAACAGTATCCAAACGCATTGTGATAACGCTCCGTTGGGAACAACAGATGTGTGTTGAAATCAGCAGGAGGCGAGTGACCGTTAGCTGCTAGCTGTTAGCACAGTCCTGCTTGGCTAAATAGTGGCGCTAACAGCTATCATGCTAACATGGAGTTACATTGAGTTTCATTATGATGCGTTCAAGGTCTTTTCGGTGAAGATGAGGGTTTATAACGTTCTCATGATATGTTTAAATCTAATGTTGTCAAAAGTAGTGTTGGTGAGAAACTTGAATAAATCCAGTTGTTTGAAGGAGATGTTTTAACAGCAACATGAAGTAGATATTAAAGATGAATTATTTTTTTAACACACTGGCATCGGATCAGTACTTGGTATCAACTTGGTAAGTTGAGGTATTGGAATCTGTTTTGGGAAGGAAGAAATGGTAATAAATAAGGTGCCATCCTCTCTCTCTCACAGACCAGCACAGCACGCTCACCCAGCTTGAACTCTGGTGACATTCATCCAGCTGAGGAGCAGTCTGCCAGCCTTCATCAACACTGCAACAACCAGCACAGCCTGAGTGGATCTGTTCTTCCAGTCCGGCACGTCGCATGTTTTTAACATCTATCGTGGGCCGAAGCTGGAGGCCAACCTGACCGTTAGCCCGTTGTAACATACACCCGACTGTGATACGGCAGCTGCAACTGCACAATGTGTGCAACTTTCTGAAACGGGCAATCCAACAAATTGTTGCCCACATCGATCTGAAAATAAAACCTTCCTATACAGAAAAACATATTAAAATGCTCAAAGAACCAAATACATAAAAACTATAAGCTAATTAGCAAGAACAATATAGCTCAGAGTGTGAGAGGTTTTACAATTCAGAAAACCTAAAAAGGTATTTAAATAAACACACAATGATATAAACCATTACAAAGACAGCCACAACATAAATGAATGTATGGTAAAATGCCTCGGAGCCTCAGTAAATGTACTTCCTTTAAACAGCGGTGTTTTAAAACACTCTCCTCATTTAGATGTTCTTAATTCATTGGAATGCTTCAGTTGCAGCAGCCGTCAGACCACCGAACAAAATAGAGAAAGTTCACACAACCGGACCGGAGCTTTCCTTGGAATGCCAAATGTCCTCTCTGATGAGCCAATTTAATAATGTTGCATATGTGTGAGTTCTTTTAAGGAGTGCTCCGTTGCCCCGTCTGAATAATAGTGGTTGGAGAGAGGCCCTTTGACTGTAGCCAAGCACAACAAGTAGAAACACCTTGACTTTAGATGTGGGCTGAAGTTATATGAACTTTGTTTCACGCATGCTGAAGCCCTAACCCTCAAAATCCACACCAGATGCAAGATGTTGAGAAATACACTGACTCTGAGCTCTGCTCTGGCTTCAATGTTCTCAGAAGCAGCTGTCCTGTCATCAAACAGGAAGAAAACAGCTGTTTCTCAATCTATTGATTCACCCATTGTATCTTGGGTTATTGTATAGTTGAACCAGAGAAGTAAACGTGAAGCTGAGGCCTTAGTAATGTACGCTCCTGTGAGAACTTCCTCTGGAGGAAATAAGGACAGCATGAGATCACAAGGTGCTCTAGACTCGAACAACAGCCCGTAGAAATGATCCACATCTATCTGGTGCTGGTGATGCCCCTGAGGAACAACGGCCAGGTCCGGGGTGGAGCCAAGTCTCAATGACAACCACAGGGTTGCAGTTAATGTGATAGTGCGTAATGTCCAGTGATTGGACATCTGTGAGGAGAATACTGGGCAGAAGAAGGTTTTCTAGCTTCCTCAGTCCAACAAACCCTCATTTCCTTGGTCTCCTCTGTTTTCCAGGTACGGCAGCAGCTAATCTCAGCCATGGATATCTGGATATGGATGAAAGTGCTGTCCACCAATTCAATTCAATTCAGTTTATTTTGTATAGCCCAATATCACAAATTTGCCTCAGAGGGCTTTACAATCTGTACACATACGACATCCCTGACCTTTGACCTCACATCGGATCAGGAAAAACTCCCCAAAAATAACATTTGACAGTGAAAAAAGGGAAGAAACCTTCAGGAGAGCAACAGAGGAGGATCCCTCTCCCCGGGTGGTGTTCAACGGTCTAATGTGCAGAAGCTGGATCATATTTGATGATAAGGCTTGCTCGTTCCGTCAGAATAACTACACCTCTGCATGCTCAGGCCTGTAGCTTATCTCTCTTTCATCCTGACATTCACTCCTCACACACATGCTCTCATATCGTTCCTGATATCAGCTGTTCTCATCAGCTGCTCACATCCATCCAATGGCACAGCCACGCACCTACATTGCCAGCCTATCATCTTGCTGCTGTCTCTTTTTAAATATGACTGTATGTCTACCTTCATTACATTCATGCTGCCGTTACGATCGCTCCTCCACCATCTCCACCCAGTCTTGACAGATTCAACAGCTTCAGAATTCCATCAGTTTCAGCATAATCATCAGCCACCACCACCACCAGTGTCTGGACTCCAACAATCATATGTACCACGATACTGAGAGGCCCAAACTGTGAAACATCTGCTCTCTCATTAAAGAAGCTACTCGATCCCACTAAGACAAACCAGGAAGAGTAAAAGCAGGCCTCCAATTCAAAGGCGTACGTCAATGGAACTAGACACCTGTCCATCACAATGCAGTCGGATGCAATGTGCTGCAAGGCTTCCAGTCCACCAGAAGTCAGAAGACAGTCAAGAGGGGAGGATGTCCGTGGAGCTGTGTGGATGTGATGATGCATTAAGTTGATATGAGTTGAGTTTTCCACAGATCCTTGCATGCAATGACAAGGAGCAATGAAACCAAAGCAATAATTGAAAGATTTCAAACATTTTCAATTAATAATCCCCCAGTATTAAGGGAACAGGAAACAGGATTCTCCTCTAGTCATGGATGTCTCAATGGCATCCACAGAGACCAGAAGACATGTCGCGAGCTGCATAGGAGCCCACCGCTAACCGAGTTAACCAACTGACCCTGAAGTCTCAAATAAAGGGGCTATTTGACTCTTTCCTGTGACTGGCATCAAGTTAACACACTGACAACTTCCGGAAGGAGCTAGGTTGGATACTATACTGCTGGGTAACCACATCTGTGCTGTACGTGAACGCCACATGTAACGTCAGTTCACTGTAGTTGCAGACAGTGAGTTCATTATATTCAATAAGTGTGTTTGTGTCGTTGCTGCTTATTATTTGGATGATTCTCGACAACTAAAACTCCTCTGGCACCGTTTCAGAGTGTGAGACACACACTGCTGCACTTCCTGCTCGCGCGAGCCGCTACACGGCTGAAGGACACGGGGTGGGATCCTACCTTGGACAGCGCCGGGAGTTTGCGCAGGCTCTCTGGACTCACAGCCGGTTAAACAGCAACAACAACAACAACAACAACAACAAGCCACGGCTTTAACGTCCGAGCAGCCACACCATCATCCGGGTACTGCCGGCTCCGTAGCTCTTCACACTTTTCTTCCCCGCATCTTCGCTGTTTTAATTGCAAGCTCCTTGGTGGTGTGTATGCGCGGGGGTTTCGCATGCTCAGGCGCATGCGCGGCCCAAGTCAGCCGGTGGTGGGGCTGAGGTGCATGGTGCCTTCAAGTAATGAGTAAAGTACGGTAAAACAGAGAGATCAACCAGAAAAATATCTATACACGGAATAAAATTCAACCATTCAAAATTATTTTTACAGTCATATGGAATTTGACAAAAAGAAAGATGATTGGATATAGCAGACACTGCAGCCAGTTTTAAGTGAATGGGTATATTGTATATTTTATTGTTAAGACAGGTCAAAGGATATAATTAGAAAATGTTTCTCCTACCAGTCACTCTTACTAACTCGTGGCCATGTAAAACCAGATGATGATGCCATGGCATTCAGAGGCTGCTGCCAATGAAGCCAGTCGGGCCAGAAACTGTAGTTAAGTGTTTCACCGTTTAGCAGTATCTGCTCTTTGCTTTGATGACAGTCAAATGTAAAGGCATGCTATATGTACGTTTGGTCAGGGTTAGAGAACGGGAATACTACTAATAATACCATGTATTTGTGTTTCCCTTTAAAAGGCACTTCACGTGGTAATTAGGGCTCAGTAGATTTATGAAGACCCATTGGTCTGGTACCCACTAAATGGCATGTTGGTAGATCATGATTTTACATGAATTCTGGGCTTGCATAGCAATGCTCATCCAAATCGTGACCATTTAGTTATGTCTTGAAAACTGTTCCTTTCTGACCAAAATAGTATGTCTTTTGAAGTAGAAGGAAATCCTTCTTTCATTTTCTCCCATTGTAACCGACGTGTCCCATCCTTTGTTTATAAATATTTTTGTATTTCAAGCTCATATGTCTGACATTAAAACAATTTTTGGACTTTAAGTTTTTAGATGTCGGAGCTTCGAATGTACCATAAAGGCCGCATTGCCCCATCTGTGTCTGTTCCAGCAGCAGTAACAAGAGCCCTATTCTCACACACACACACACACACACACACACACACACACACACACACACACACACACACACACACACACACACACACACACACACACACACACATTGACGTACTGTGTATGTGGTGTCCATTTAACAGGACAGCAGTCATGGAGCAGTGTGAAGAAACCTTGGCACGCAGTTAGTCAAAGCTGAGATGTTAAACCTCACCGGCTTTGCGAGGACTGCTTCTCTCTTGACACACACTGAAATGTTGACAGTTAAAAATGATAATTAGCATGTGATCGTATGGTCTTTTGAAAGCAGATGCTGCTAGTTTTATATTGACATGGCATGTCATGTGTGTGGGATCTGATTAGTATTATAATCAATTAATGTCTACGATAGATGTCTTCTGGTCACTCAGTGCTGTGAATAAATATACTGTATAGATTGCTAAAAATACATCATATGTATCCTATCTGTTGTCATTAGTTGGAAACGGTTTGCCATGTAGGTATGAATGTGTGTGTGAATGCGTCAAGCTACGCCTTATTAAATGGTCTTCTATATCACGTCCTCTTTGCGGCTGCATGGTGGCGCTGCTAAATGTGAGGAGACAAATGATCCTGCATTAAAGTCACTGCCACGCAGAAAGCACACACATAACCCGCACTACCAATCAGGCTCCTTCGTGACAGACGCGCCCTTATTATAGGAGCTTATACAAAAACAATGTCAGCTGCACGTGCGCTGGCAGGATGTAGTTCGACAATCATACTTTTCATAAATGTGGGGAAAGGCTTCTCTTGTCTTCTGTCAGACTGATCCATCCATTGTCAGAGCCAGCAGCAGTCATATGCCGTCAACTACCTTCCTCCCCAGTGCGCCTGCGCCCCCTCGCTTGCCTCCCTCCCTCCGTCCGTGTGGCTCCGTTCTCTCCCTGACAGCTCGTCGGAGGACGTGCACACAGCCGAGCCCGGGGCTCCTCGCTAGCAGTGATAGAAGGGCCGCGCGGGTCTGTGCATCGGGAAAGGGGGGAGTCTGGGCTGGATACTGGCCAGCTGTCGTCCCCGAGCATCCCGCTCCGCACAGCGGCATGGAGCGCTCCTGATCCCGGCAGGACGCCCGGAGAGCTCAGCCATCCTTCCCCCCGTCTCATCTCGGATCTCTCTGCTTGGATATTTCGAGGCCCGGCCATGTCTGCGAGAGAGAAGGGGACCCTGACCAAAGACAGTGTCAGCCTGCTGCCCTGTTTCTATTTTGTAGAGGTGGGTTCACGCTGCATGCTTCTTATCCGGAGTCCCCCCATCAAACCGCACTAGACTCCAATATGTAGTCTTGTATAACTATCACCAAAGATCCATTAGATGGGCTTCCTATGACGATCAGCTTTAGACTCGACTCCTACTATTTGTAATATGTAGGTCATATGTGCATATGTGGTGCGTTCAGGTGAGTTTGAGTCACATATGATGCATCCCAGTATTCATCCATCACCTGTACATAGCCACCTGTTCTCACGGCGTAGACACGGCTCCATCACCACTGGTGCAAAGACATGCGTCGGTGCGGACCCACTGCATGCACTCACATAGGACACGTGTGCCCTCGGAGACACGAGACCCGGGGAAGGACGAGCACACGGACACGCACTTCTTGGTGTCATTACTTGTTTCCTCTTAACTTTTCCAGTAGATCCAACAGAAGACCTTGATTATTAGGGTCCGAGCGACTGATGAAGTCAGTCCGAGGACCCTATTGAGTTTGTTAGGGTGAACATTGAGCGCATTTTGGGCTATTTGCGAGTGACGAAAACCGCTCACATGTGGCACGCTCGTCAGGCTTGGTGAAAATAGCCATCTGATCAAGGAGTCACATTTTTGCAATTCATAGTTGCTCTCTAGCGCCCCCTAAAATGTTGACCGGTAACGCCCCTCACCCAGAATGTCCGATTGACTTGATTTTTCACACATGTCCACCTGCTCTACAAAAAACCTCTCAGCCCTAAGCTCCGCCTACTTAGATTTTCCCCCATTTTGAATGTTGTGAAAAACACATAATTGACTTTCTTAACTACAGGCTTGGTCCAAATCAACGAAACCTGATATCAATCAAATCATTGAAGCCAGATGACGTAGAATATGTCAACCGTTTATTTATATCTCATTGTGGTAAGGATCTATGGCCCAATGAACATCTTAGGGGCGTGTCTTGTTTTTCAATGCTCATAGTGTCAACACTATTGGGACTAATCACTTTGAAACATTTTTCCTAAGTGCACATGGCATGCCTTAACTTGCAAGAGAAGTCTTGTGCAATTTGAACACTAGGGGGCGCTACAATAATTCGCCGAAGTTGGCCGTTTTTCACTCGTTTTTGGCACTCTTCGCAGTTATACATTTAACGTTATCTCCCACAAAAATTATCCGATCGACTTCAATCTTCTTTCCAGGATGATCAGAAGGCCTTGAGCTTGATTATTCTATACGAGTTCCGATCAAATATTTTCAGCAAACTGGTGCCGCAATAAGATAAAACACATGCAAGTCGTTTGTTCAAATCCAGACCAGGGCACATTTTTTCATCACTTTTTTTTTTTTACCTTTAATTTACATTACGTGCCTAAAAATGCATCAGATTCACATGAAAATTACACAACATGGTCTACACTTCACGTAGATACACATGGTGCATGTATATGTTCACTCTCAAAGCGCCACCCACTGGCTCAACTGGACTTGTTCTAATCTGCCCCAAACTCGTCGTGCTTGTTACAAGTCGCGGCCTGAGGATATCGACAAGCTTATTTTCACTGGCGGTCGACGCGCCACCTACTGGCGAAAGAATATCGGGGTTACGCGACAAACGGTAAAACGCACGACCGGCGGCCCCGCGGTCTCGGCCGAGCGGGTCGGCGTCCCAGCGGCGCCCCCGACCGGCGCGGGTGAGCGAGGACCCGTTCATTGCATTGCTGCTCGCAGCTTTAATTATTATTATTATTGTTATTATGAGTCCTTGTGATCGATTCAAACGTGTGTGTTCATCATTTGCATCACAGTTGAAATGGCTGCAGCCTCCACTAGAAGCATTATGTGTCATGCCAACATTCCCACAATGACAGGATGGTCCAGCCGCAATGCATGGATGATGACTGTCTTTGGAGAGGATTGTACTCATTTGTTTCTTTTGGAATTTTATATATCAGGACTATAATAATACATACAAAGCTAATACAATTATAACACAAGTGATCCCCCCCCCCCTTGCTCTTTATACACGCTCTAATTCTCCGCTGGCCCGTGGCTCTCCAACCAAACCCGCAGCTCGTGCATTACCAGAGCTGCCTCTAATGCTGTGTGATGGATGCTGTTGGGATGGCCGCATCATCCCCGCGGATTCCTCACACAGCGGCGACTTGGTTCGGGGGTTCCCTCGATTAGTTTCCCCAGCCTTTCCTTTACATTCCAGTGCGCCCTCACTCCGATTTACGGCCATGAACAAGACATGCGTGTCCAATGGCTACGGCCCTGTTCACTGGAGGATTGGACTGCCCTCTATTTGTTATATATACAAACAGCAGTAAGCATTTAAAGTAGGCCAATGCTGGAAGTTCATTCTACTCAGCGAAGACAGCACTTGTGCATATATTTAGGGCCCGCTGGGCTCATTCCCTGAGTGGTAGTGGTTCTCCTGTCAGCCGTGACTGCAATGTCCCACAGTAGATGTGGAGAGGAGATCAGAGCGTGCCAGTCGTGATGGATCCCACATCCTCGGGGAGACCTCTGCAATCAGGACTCAGGGCTACCTGCCTTGTGAATTCTTAGTGTCCACTGCTTTAGAGCCAGAGAGAAGCAGATGTACTACTACAACTGCATGTAATAAGGGCTGTTTATTGATATGAGGGTTTGGGTTTTATTTGATTGAGCAGACCTCGGTGGACATCAGGCGTTTGGTTTTCAGGGGTTTCCACATTATTAAGAGCTTATGTTGACTATGCTGTGTTGTGCAAAACTTTCACATAGAGACCTCACAACTCTTAACGCTAGTGTTGGTAATCTTGAGAAACTAGCAAGATTATGCTTGATTAAAAAATAATCTCCAGTGAAAGAAGCCCAGGAGTATCACTATAAATGTCCAAAACTAAAATGATATCGTGAGTATTCACAGCTGTCGAGCAATCGTTCATTTTGATATTCTATCAAGGTGAGGGTGCTTACTGAAAAGAACAATGTTATGTTTCGTAAAAATTAATAAAGTAAAAATGTACAGTATATATGAATGGTAATGACATGGTAGGAAAAACAACTCACACCAACAAATCATGGTAAACGAGACGGGGTCTGGGACCAGATCTGGGGCGATTGGTCCTCGTCATGGATTACAAAAGTATGTTGATTTTTCTCGGTTTGTGGACTGATGTTTTGAAGCCTCGAGTTTGGATATTTGGCCGTCGTCATCTTGGATTACAGCTGTCGTCATGACATTTTTTCGTAACTGATTAACAGAAGTTACCATATTTGAAATGTGGAGGAGTGACATAGAGACACTGCATACAGCTCTAGTAACGGTAGAGACCTGTCACAGTAAGCCCGCCCTAAAGCATCTTTATGGTCTGTTTGTCTATAAATGGACCATAATTTACTAAATGAAAATCATGCTGTATTAAAGAAGACTTGAAACTAGAGATTGAGACAATAAACTAATGTTTACAATGTTTACTGAGGGAATAAATCAGTAGAGTAGAGTCATTTATATAGACTTCTATACAACCAGAGGAGTCGTCCCCTGGTGGACAGGAGAGAGAATACAGCTTTAACACATGAAGCATAGACTTCTATACAACCAGAGGAGTCGCCCCCTGGTGGTCAGGAGAGAGAATGCAGCTTTAACACATGAAGCATAGACTTCTATACAACCAGAGGAGTTGCCCCCTGGTGATCAGGAGAGAGAATGCAGCTTTAACACATTAAGCATAGACTTCTATACAACCAGAGGAGTCTCCCCCTGGTGGTCAGGAGGGAGAATGCAACTTTAACACATGAAGCATAGACTTCTATACAACCAGAGGAGTCACCCCCTGGTGGTCAGGAGAGATAATGTAGCTTTAACACATGAAGCATATACTTCTATACAACCAGAGGAGTCACCCCCTGGTGGTCAGGAGACAGAATGCAGCTTTAACACATGAAGCATAGACTTCTATACAACCAGAGGAGTCGCCCCCTGGTGGTCAGGAGAGAGAATGCAGCTTTAAGACATTAAGCATAGACTTCTATACAACCAGAGGAGTCGCCCCCTGGTGGACAGGAGAGAGAATGCAGCTTTAAGACATGAAGCATAGACTTCTATACAACCAGAGGAGTCACCCCCTGGTGGTCAGGAGAGAGAATGCAGCTTTAAGACATTAAGCATAGACTTCTATACAACCAGAGGAGTCGCCCCCTGGTGGTCAGGAGAGAGAATGCAGCTTTAACACATGAAGCATAGACTTCTATACAACCAGAGGAGTCTCCCCCTGGTGGTCAGGAGGGAGAATGCAACTTTAACACATGAAGCATAGACTTCTATACAACCAGAGGAGTCACCCCCTGGTGGTCAGGAGAGATAATGCAGCTTTAACACATGAAGCATATACTTCTATACAACCAGAGGAGTCACCCCCTGGTGGTCAGGAGACAGAATGCAGCTTTAACACATGAAGCATAGACTTCTATACAACCAGAGAAGTCGCCCCCTGGTGGTCAGGAGAGAGAATGCAGCTTCAAGACATTAAGCATATACTTCTATACAACCAGAGGAGTCGCCCCCTGGTGGACAGGAGAGAGAATGCAGCTTTAACACATGAAGCATAGACTTCTATACAACCAGAGGAGTCGCCCCCTGGTGGTCAGGAGACAGAATGCAGCTTTAACACATGAAGCATAGACTTCTATACAACCAGAGGAGTCGCCCCCTGGTGGTCAGGAGACAGAATGCAGCTTTAACACATGAAGCATAGACTTCTATACAACCAGAGGAGTCGCCCCCTGGTGGTCAGGAGAGAGAATGCAGCTTTAAGACATTAAGCATAGACTTCTATACAACCAGAGGAGTCGCCCCCTGGTGGACAGGAGAGAGAATGCAGCTTTAAGACATGAAGCATAGACTTCTATACAACCAGAGGAGTCACCCCCTGGTGGTCAGGAGAGAGAATGCAGCTTTAAGACATTAAGCATAGACTTCTATACAACCAGAGGAGTCGCCCCCTGGTGGTCAGGAGAGAGAATGCAGCTTTAACACATGAAGCATATACTTCTATACAACCAGAGGAGTCTCCCCCTGGTGGTCAGGAGGGAGAATGCAACTTTAACACATGAAGCATAGACTTCTATACAACCAGAGAAGTCTCCCCCTGGTGGTCAGGAGAGATAATGCAGCTTTAACACATGAAGCATATACTTCTATACAACCAGAGGAGTCACCCCCTGGTGGTCAGGAGACAGAATTCAGCTTTAACACATGAAGCATAGACTTCTATACAACCAGAGGAGTCGCCCCCTGGTGGTCAGGAGAGAGAATGCAGCTTTAAGACATTAAGCATAGACTTCTATACAACCAGAGGAGTCGCCCCCTGGTGGACAGGAGAGAGAATGCAGCTTTAACACATGAAGCATAGACTTCTATACAACCAGAGGAGTCGCCCCCTGGTGGACAGGAGAGAGAATGCAGCTTTAACACATTGGCTTCACTCGGTAGAACTGGAGGTTGCTGCCTGATTGTCATTCAGTCAATTTATATTTTTACTGTATGAGTGGCTTTGGCTCACGTTACAGATGTTATAGTCTGTAAACCGTTGCCCTGATGTTGATGCACTTGAGTAAATATACTGATCCAGTTCAGAGAAAGGGGTTGCTATGACATTCAGTTATTAAATGAAGCTGTGTTTTGAATTTAAGGTCCAGTTTTTTTCGGATCAGGCCGCTGACAAATAGAATATATATATATATATATATATATATATATATATATATATATATATATATATATATATATATATATATATATTATCTTGTTAATCAACAATTAAAAGAATATATATTTTTACAATAATTTAGTTTTTAGATTAACCGAGCAGCTGTCCCCAACCTGCCGAGTTTAAGAAAGGAACACATGGTCATGTATTCATATTGAACAGCCAAATCTGATTAAAATATACAATATACAATATCCATCCATCCATTTTCAATACCGCTTATCCTCATTAGGGTCGCGGGGGCGCTGGAGCCTATCCCAGCTGACATAGGGCGAAGGCCCATCGAGGGCACATGTAGGGACATACAACCATTCACTCTCACATTCACACCTATGGGACATTTAGAGATCAATTAACCTGCAGCATGTCTTTGGACTGTGGGAGGAAGCCGGAGAGCCCGGAGAGAACCCACGCTGCCACGGGGAGAACATGCAAACTCCACACAGAAGGACCGCTCCGACCGGGAATCGAACCCGCGGCCCTCTTGCTGTGAGGCGACAGTGCTAGCCACTACACCACCGTGCAGCCCAATACAATATATAAATATATAATCATTCTCACTGCGTTCAGCCCTAACGTTCACCCTTTCAACTTCATAAAGTTATAATACGTCACAAGTTTGGTTCCAAGTGTATGTAATCAAAATATAGCCAAATCAGGATTATGATTCCAGCTATTGGATTATGAGCTGGTTTTATTCAATGTAAATAAATAAGGCGCAGCTGCAGATGTGACGGCTGTGCTGACTTTACTTTGTGGTGGAGTGCAGCGAGGCTCCGCTGTGAAGCCTCCGGCGGCTTTTCCTTCAAAGTGGAACAAATGGAAACACTGGGAAGGCCGGACAACTGTTCTCTCCAACGGGAAAAACAAAAGATGAAAGCACGTGTTTAATTGTCGGGAGGGACGTGGCCATCAGCCCAGGCGAAGGACAAAGCCGATGGTCCACGCTGGCTTCTGGTCACTGAGCTGGTGTTGATTCTATCAGCGCTCATTTCATGATGCACAACAACCACGTCTTCTGAGATGGCCTCTCATCCAGATGAGGTGCTGGTAGTCCTGCTGGGACTCGGCCCCGTGCTGAACCTCAATCTTCCCTTTTTTCCCTGTCAAAGGTTATTTTTGGGGAGTTTTTCCTGATTCGATGTGAGGTCCTGGGACAGGGATGTCGTATGTGTACAGATTGTAAAGCCCTCTGAGGCAAATTTGTAATTTGTGATATTGGGCTATACAAAATAAACTGAATTGAATTGAATTGAACTGCAGCTTGTGGTTCTTGATGTGCAAAGGTGATTGGGAGCAGACGTGGCCAGAGCCAGACTTCCTGAGAGCAGTCAACAGCTATGGTGTCTGTCACATTGTGGACATTGACGCAGCAACATAGAAAAAGCACAACAAACGGAATGAAATAGTTCATGTCACCTCACTTCTTCGCTATAAGCAAAGAGCAATGAAAAGAAAATACGGCAGCTTCCTAATTTTCGAGCCGACTGTGTCGGCCACTGGTGAGAGTGACAGAATCAGCAGTCCAGCTGTAGCTCATTCACATTTCACACAGGGAACAGCTCCACTCTTCTCTGGCTGATGTGCTCTCTGCTTCTCCAGAGCGACCCACTGATCAGAGAGAGGATCTCCCAGTGTCACTTGAGTTCATGTCAGATCAACATGCTCCACAGCGGTGATTCAGGAGCTTCAGAATGTGGAGTACAACCACGAGTCAGATACACGTATTAAGGGCTGCCATGAAGTCCATGAGGCCACTCGTCTGACTGAGCTGAGCTGAATCCCCCAGAAGGTTAAACAGGTTGAGGCTCCTAATGAAACTACTGCCAACGGAATCGGACCCAGTGGCAGCGATGTCGTGCATTAAAAAGAACTCTATGGAAAGAGCCGGTCTTGTCGCTCACGGTCCTTTTTGTGTTTGTGCACTACATGTTGTGCACAAACTGTGCAGCGCTCGTTGTGTTTCAGCGTGTGAGTTCATGGCTGGTTAAGTGGCAGGTTAATACTTGTTGTACCTATTTATATTTATATATGTATTATATATCTCTTCTGGTTAATTCTAGTGATGCTACATTGTGGTAAGCGGTTGTCTAATTGATTATCAAATTGTATGTGGCTGCAAAGTGAATTCATTGTTGGTTGGGTCATATATTTATAATAATGTAAGATTACTTTTCTCAACAACCTCTCCTCCTTAATTAAGCATTGCTGAACACACACTTTTACAATGTCCACCAGGAATCAGATTGTGTTTACTGTAACTGACCATATGGTTGCCATGTTTTGTCCCCTTATCTGTTGAGTAATTCAGATACTTTGCAGGTATACGTCAGCTTATGGAAAAGGTGACGTACATGTGTCTGATGTACATGCTTTACAGTACAGCTTTCCCTCCAGCTTAAAGATGCTGGGATATGTTTGCCAATGCCCGTTGTGTTCCTTGTTCAGGTTCATCTGGTTCTTTGTCTGTGATGTTGACGGGTTAGTTGAACTTTTCCCCCCACAGTGAAAACAACTTAGTTTGCTTCCCCTGAGTCTCTAAAACATCAACACACCGTTCTGTCCTTACAGGAGCTGTCATTTTAAAAATCAAATGCAACAAATGTCCAAAATTGCTTTCATTTTGGGGGGTGGACATTTGCTGTTCTACATGATGAAAAGTGGTCACCACTGACGAATTGGTTGCCAATTTCACAAAATATTTGCCAGTGGCAACCTGGCAACAGCTGCTGAGGAGCCCTGGTATACGGGCCCCTTGAGAACGAGGTCGGAGGAGCAGCAGTGGGGCTCCCACGCTGCCGTTACAGTATGCTAATGGTTCACCTCGTGTGCGTTGCTATGGTGATACGAGCAACATATTTGGGTTGTATCCCACTCTAGAAAAGTGGCACACAATATATTTACCGTTGTATTATTCATTGGGGTTACATTTCTGTAGACAATTGACATTTAGAGTGATGTGGTTCTGAGTGCAGGGGAAGCCGAGCTCGGTGGCGTCTCAGATGTTCACCTGATGCTGCTGTTTGCTCTCCGTTCACAAAGATCACTGCTTCCACCGAGTCCTTAGAATGCAGTTGTACTTTGACCAGCAGAGGTCCAGAACAATATGTGACACAGATGAGACCGAAGGCGAGACAAGGAGGACGAGCTGCAGAGAGCGGGCCGGCGGTGAGCATTAGCAGATGTAGGGCAGAGGAGCATCTCTGCTCCCAGAGGAGGTATCGCTCTGCCTGTCCTGAGCTCAGTACGTCCACTCGTCGCTGTCAGCGGCATCAGCCATTTCAATCAGGGAGAGACCAGTTAGATAAAGAAAGGATGCATGTTATTGTTAACAGATGATATGAAATGATGAAGTCTCAGAGTCTTTGGCGCTTGGACTCTACGGGGAGATTTGCAATTAAGGGCCGACGCCCCGATCAGCAACGAGATAGATCCCCCCGTGGAGTCCAGACCTGGTGCTGCTGAGCTGATGGAATGATGAGTTGATGAGGCTGATGGATCCGTGGAGACTGGGCGGAGATGGGGAGGTGGAGGGGTGCGTACCAGCAGCATGAAAGAACTGAAGGTAGAGAGACAGTCATATTTAAATGAGACAGCACCAAGATGATTGGCTAACCGTGTCATTGTTTCCTTGTGATTATTGGATAGAGGGGATCAGCTGATCTGCGCAGCTGGTGTCATGATTGACGACGCAGAACAATGACAGCAAGTAAACAATGAGTGAGCATGGGTGAGGAATGATTGGCAGGAATGTGAGTAATAGATGGCGGGCTGAGGGGTCTGGACTTCCTGTCTGAACTTGCTGAAGTTGATGAGGCAGTCGGTCAAACAGTTAATACAACCAGCCACTCACTCAAACAGGAAGTAACTACAGCAGCAGGCAGTCAGAAGCACCTTATTTGCAACAATTGAAGGAGGCAGATATGTGGCATCTGTGCCTGAGGCAGAAACATGTTGACTCTGAATGCTCGACAGCTACTGTGTTCATCTTTTGCGCTGCGGTTTGTGTTGATTTGTGTGCATCAGAAGCTCCAACAACATATTTCTGCTATTTTTGCAAGCAAGGTGCTGCCAACTGTTTGAATTTCTTTGGAAGCCCTTTTCACACTTTGTAATTGACTGAAATACATAGAGTCCGATAAATGTAACCAAACTGAATGTTCAGCTCTTGATACAGTACATGTAATAATCCCTCACATGCAAGCACACACACACACACACACACACACACACACACACACACACACACGCACGCACACACACTTGCACACACACACACAGACTAAAAAGTAAATTCAGTGAAACACAAATTTAAGCTCCTCGTGCTTTACTTATTTTCATTTTATGCTCTTTATTCTTATACCTTTTACTCCACTACATTTCTGAGATACAATATTGTACGTTTTGCTAACTTCCATTAATCTTACGGCTATAGTTATTATATAGTTATAGTATTATAGTTACTTTTTAGGTTAAGATTTTACATGAGTTCATGAAAAAAGGATGTACTTTTTATAAATTCAGTTTGAATTAGCTCCACTTCAACCAGCTGCACCTTTAAAGTACTGTTTATGCACCAATAGTAATGGTCCAATAATATCCAGGGTTTGACAATAGTGCTAGATTGTTATATTTATAAGAAGTACTGTTATTATGAATGCATTTTACTCAAGGAGAAGTATTTCTGTAAAACAATTTACAGAGATGAAAGTAAGAAGTAGGTCAGTTCAAATATACTCTGAATAAACGTTACTGTGTTACATTTTTAAACAGTCAGCGTTTCAAGTTGCCTGGAGCACTTTTTAAAAAGTGCAAGTTTACAATTTTTGTGTCTCTTTCTTGACAACAGTAGACACCGCTTTTATCTTTTAACTGTCTCCATTTCTTGTCAGACTTCACTGCATAAGACTTTATTTTATTTTAACAGGACATTCCCATTGATATTTAAATGTAAATATTTAAATGTCTTTATTGAGGGAGTTCCGTCAAAGAAGGCAGCATGACAAGTTTTTCATGAAAGCACAATCAACAGACTTAAAAACAGTAAAAAGTTCAAAACAACAAAATACATTTTACAAGCAATAGACTTAAAACACACAACAGATTGCATCAAACAAAGCATAAGCAGTGGCCTTCGGTGATGAAATAATCTAGTTTAAGGTGACTTAGGCGCTCACACCAAGATGAAGGTGCAAACACATTAAAAGCAATTTCAAAGGTTAAATTTGTCCACATGACCAAAGGTGATAGTTGTAGGATTCAGTAGACAATATAAATAAGGAGGCAGTTTGTGTAATATGGCCTTTTAAAGTCAAATGTAGCAATGTTCCATCCTACCGTTTGTAGAAACCCGAAATCACAGACAAATCCTAACGCAGCATGGTACACTGGGTCAAGCCATTTCAAAGAAACTGAGAGACTTGAAGCGTTACCAGACAGACGCCTCAAATGACTGAGAAAACTCCATCGTTGTCGGTGCTGTTGGCCCAGCACAAATAACTGCCAGCCAGAGCCCACTGGAGCCTGCTTTCCATTTTTACACATCTATTATTCAAACTGTACTGTCTCCTCCATCGTCACTGAGGAACACATGAGAGCCAGTGGAGGGATGTTGTCAGGAGAACTATTACACTGAGGAGTGTAATATGGTAAAAGGCCAAACAATTATCCAAATGTGAACACCCAAAGACTGAAGTGCACAAAGCAGTAAATTAAATATATTTTCCAACTGTACCAAGAAATAACACAATGCCAAAAAAAACCTAGAGAAGTGCGCTCAGTACAGTGCAAATCCCCACCAGGTGTGTCTGCAACCACCACACCGGTATCACCTGTCTAGACACCACTGCAAGGCTTCGTAAAACACACTTCATTCAAACTCAAAAGCAGGCATGAAGTCGCTGTATAAACCATTTCATCCAAACTTGCCAAAAAGCAAATGAAAGTCTCCAAGCTGTCTGGCCGCGTAGCAGCGGCTGAGTGAGATACAGCATTGGGTGAAATGGTGCTTCCGTCTGTGCTTAGCCGAACACAATGAAGCAGAGTAGTGGCTGGTGGTGTCAGCAGGCAGTCACTGAAAAGTAACAAATAGGCAATAAAAGGGATTTTCAGTTAGTGTAAGTGACTGCAACTATAGTGGTCCATGAGTATGCAGCCAGGGCACCCACAATATTATGCAGTTATGCAGAGAGTACTTAGAGGGCTGAAAATGTAAGGTTTGTCCTGATTGTTGAGGAAGAGTCATGGGGTCATTACAATTGGTGGCCTTCTCCAGCAGGGAGCATGAATGTGCTCAGACAATGTTTTCCAATTTTAAGTATATTATGTACACCCAGTAGTATTAGTTGTGGAGGCACATATCAACACTTTCTAAAAAATATATATTTTACATTAAGTCTGAAAGTCTCCCAGGAAAAAACACTAATTCTACAAACAATCTAAAAACTCAGATCAATGATTTCCGGTATCTAAGTGCATCCCTAGATAAAAGGAGTGGACATGATGATGAATGCAGTGATACCTATCAATTTGTCAACCATCATCGGCAATTGTCTGACGATGATTTAGCTCTTTATTGGTTTAGAATGAGGGGCTGCACGGTGGTGCAGTGGCTACCACTGTCACCTCACAGCAAGAGGGGCCCGGGTTCCATCCATGGAGTTTGCATGTTCTCCCCGTGTCAGCGTGGGTTCCCTTTCGGGTTCTCCGGCTTCCTCCCACAGTCCAAAGACATCCAGCTCAGGTCTAAACTCCCCGCATGTGAGCGTGAATGGTTGTCTGTCTCTATATGAGCCCTAGATGGACTGGAGACCTGTTTAGGTGAACCCTGCTTTCACCTAATGTCAGCTGGGGTCAGCTACAGCTATACACGGTTTGGATAATGGAATGGTTCAAAATGATCTTGTAAACTGGCTACTTGTGGAACATCTCAAGTTACTAAACAGACTGTGGACAATGAGAAGAATAGACAAAAAAAAGTCCTGGCCTGGATATCCGCTGGCTCCACCGTAACTCTAGAGATACAGCGCCTTGACCCAGAGGCTCATTGTCGACAGGCCAATAGCCAATGGGTTTTGAGATTGTACCACTAACATACAGCATAAGTATTATCTCTGGTTGTAAAATCACGATTGTTGCATCATGAGATGACATTTTTTCATCTGCCATGATTTTAATTGTCAAGATAAAAATATGTTTTACATACAGACATGTGATCCAGTCCAGATTTGTTTGTATTTTGTGTGGTTTTACCAATGGTGATGTGGCTTCAGGGAGCACAGACATCCATCATATCATATTCATATGTTATCAAAATTATATTTGATATCCTATTTTCTGTAGTACTGAAGGTTTAATGTTGCTGACTTTGAGATGGCTTGCTCTCTGTGCACTGGTCAGTTTCACCGTTCAAAGTCTTACGAAAGTCACATACAAAGGAAAGGAATCATACGCAGTATTTGTAGTCATTGAAGCGTACCAAATAGGATTTGCCACCATTGGTCTCGGCAAATCACACTGCACTTTCAGGATAACAGGATGTGACATAAATTATCCTAGAGAAATTTACTTTGAAGTATGGAGAGTACAGCATTGCTCCTAGAACAGCTTCATCTGCAGAGCGTGAGCGGGGCGAATGCTGACACCGCTGACCTATATTTCTCATTTCCACGAGCTGCGATTGCTGGACGAGAGGTGAGGGAAGCAGACGGTGAGACAAGGGAAACGGAATCTGAGAGAGGGGGAGGGGGATGAGTCAGGAAGCCAGCGTGGAGCTCGGTGGTGGGCTGCATAAGCTGGTCTGGAACATGGAGCTGTTATACTCCTTCACTGTTTAAGTTAGGGATGCAATGTCCAGGGCTCTGGCTCAGAGGGGCAGCTGGTGGTCCTTCAATCAGAAGATCGGTCGGTTTGAATGATTGACATGTCCCCACATGTCAATCATTCAAACCGACCGAAAAAGCGCTTTGAGAAAGACTAGGAAGGTATCGGCGAATATCTGAAAACACTGCTGCGCACACACAGTTGATGCTACATGGCCACATCGATGCTCCATGGCCACATCGATGCTCCATGGCCACATCGATGCTCCATGTCCCCATCGATGCTCCATGGCCACATCGATGCTCCATGTCCCCATCGATGCTACATGGCCACATCGATGCTCCATGGCCACATCGATGCTCCATGTCCCCATCGATGCTACATGTCCCCATCGATGCTCCATGGCCACATCGATGCTCCATGTCCCCATCGATGCTACATGTCCCCATCGATGCTCCATGTCCCCATCGATGCTCCATGGCCACATCGATGCTCCATGTCCCCATCGATGCTACTTGGCCACATCAAAGCTCTATGGCCACATCGATGCTCCATGGCCACATCGATGCTCCATGTCCCCATCAATGCTACATGGCCACATCGATGCTACATGGCCACATCAAAGCTCTATGGCCACATCGATGCTCCATGGCCACGTCGATGCTACATGGCCATATCGATGATCCATGGCCACATCGATTCTCTATGGCCACATCGATGATCCATGGCCACATCGATTCTCTATGGCCACATCGATGCTTCATGGCCACATCGATGCTACATGGCCATATTGATGCTCCATGGCCACGTCGATGCTACATGGCCACAGCTACATGGCCACATCGGTCAAAGGTGCTCTCAGTGCAATAGGACATTTTTCAGACTGTTTGGTTTTTGTAATAATGGGCAGTCGGCACAATGGCATTGCACCATAGCATGTGGGACAATGGTACAATGTACAATGTCCATATCATATCATAGACGAGCGTCTGCCTCGTTTGAAGGTGACGTCTTTGTAAGTGACGTCATCGGTCTGAGGTGTCAGACCCAGACGTCACACATGTTGTGATGTCAGTGATAACCACTGACATTGACTGGATCTGAAGATTTAAGATCTGAATCTTTACATGTCACACACCTTATGATTTTACCTGCCGACTGTCAACACCAACTGACGCGGACTAGAACTGACCAGATCCAGCAGCTAAGAATCAAGCTATAATAAACTGGGATTATCCTTTGACTTGAACCTGAGATGTTTCCTGTATTTGCAAAAAGACCGCATCATGCCTACCAATGGGATCAACCACACCCTTTCATGTACTCTTTTAGGACTTTTTATGCCGCTGTAGGTGAAGAGCTCTCTGAATATTCTTGGGTGTGAATATAGCATAAAAAGAAATGGAGGATGTTTTTATTTGTTCCATAATTCCTGGCTTCCTACTGTCTTTTCACATTTTTCCAAATGTCCCAATTCCCCTGAGGTTCACCATTAATGTTGAGTAAGCTGATAAAACCATAGTCTGTGTAAGGAAAGGAGTAGGGAAGGACAGCCCGGATGGAAAGACAGGAAAACTAGTGTGTTAGTGAGCAACCCCTGGCAGAGATAGACAAATGGAAGGAAGCCTGCAAACAGAGGCCCTCTGTATGGTTGTGTGTATGTGTGTACACATGGCTCAGATCCCAGCAGGAGTGTGTTGTGCCTTGAAGGGATCCCCCTGTGTTGAGCTCTAAGTGGGGCCCTCCATCCCATTGTTCTACTTAGCATTAGCAGAGCGAGAGACTGCGTACCAGCGAATCAGGGTATTATGCCCATGATGCTCTGGGCCACATTCAGCCCTCACTGACACACCTCACTGCAGTCCTCTGTGGACACTTTACCCCCTTCCATTACACATCAGCTTTCTGCCGGCATATGCACCTCGCTTCTCTGCTGTGGTTGGGACGTATTTGGTAAAGAATATTGACACAATAGAACTGCAGCGTTAGTGTGTGAAATGGAGTCCTTGATATTTGAGTGTTCAACTGTTGTGTTTTTTATACAAAATTCAGAGCATTATTATATCAGCAAATAGCAATTTCTGCCTGAATGGAGTGAAAACATGAAAAAGCCTAGCCAGGCCGGCCGTGCATCTTTCAGTACATGTTATGGAATGTGAGTGTGCCCCACTGGCTAGCTAGCTAATGGCCGCCGGTCTGCACTGCTCTCATACAGCGGTTACAGCTGAAGTGTAGCACCCACCCTCCGGTTCCACCTCCGGCAAACACTGTTAGCTCTGACCGCACTGTAGCCACTGTTTGCACTGTTAGCTGCTAGCCGCTGGCTCAGTGTCTCCATGCTTAGAGCCATTGGAGGGCAATAGAAATGCTCTCAATTTAGCGTTTTTGCACCTTGAGAGGTGAAATATGACATTCATCATCTGGCCACCACTGACATCACAAGCAAACATGAAGTAAACACATGGTAAACTTTGTGAATTTAAATTAAACTACACAGTATACTCAGTATTTGGCGCTCCAGGAATTTGAAAAGGCTGAACACAGAGAGGGAGAGCATCTTCCGCAAACAGTTTGCTGTTCTGAATGTCGTGTATACACCAAGTTATTATCAGTATGCCTCAGTTGTGCCATTTCAGTTCTAAGTTGTTTTTTTTTTTATGGCAGGTTATAGAAATAAATAACCTTGTTCCAACATATCTGATTTGAGGGACTGTTCGATATACTTGAGATTAGTAGCTATTATATGGCCTAGTGGAAACTCTCTTGACAGGACATCCACTAGTGAATTGACACCGTGACTGGTCAGTGGTGAAATTGCCTTTCAGCGTGCCTGAGGCACATACATGTACATAAACTGAAGAGCTGATCTCGCTCTATCTTCCACACACCACTGAAGCACTTTTGCCCAACTGAGAGATCAACACCAGCTTTATTAGTGTAACTTTATTTCATGGTTGGTGAATAAACTGCTGCGCTATGATTGCTCTTTTATGATTTTAAGACTATAATAAGGCTAGAATAAATGCAACCTAGCTATTTGTCATCCCGTTTGTTGGGATGAGGGGGATTCATACAGAAGATTTGAGCTGAGCACTTGATGTTCATGAGAGCAATACATTCCACACGCCATCTTCCATAACCCCCCTACCCTCCCCCCTCAGGTTTTGAAAGCAATTTTTCATGCCTTCGTCCTCGTTACCAAATCAAATTAGCATGGTCATTGAACCATAGGGTTATGGGAGCATTGGCTGCGTTCAGTGCCTGTTCTTCTATTCATTTATTTATCCATCGGCAGTCTGTTAAATCTCCTCTTGCCTCAGCTGTTCCATCTCTCTGACATCTTTTCCTTCCCGACTCCCAGCTGCCGATCCTGGTGTCGTCCGTGGTCAGTCTGTACTTCCTGGAGTGGACGGATGTGTTCAAGCCGGCAAAGTCAGGCTTCAGCTGCCACGACCGCAGCCTGAGCCTTCCCTACATCGACCCCAACCATGAGGTCATCCCCCTCCTGATGCTGCTCAGCCTGGCCTTCGCCGGACCCGCCATCACGGTAAAGCTGCCTTAACGTGAATAGGAAACATTCCAGAGGCAAAGCCAGCCCAGGTCAGCAATATGTCATCAAAAGGATGTTTCCCCGTTTCTAGGCAACAGCAACAGTTGCAGCTGTTTTCTCATTGGTTGTGCTACAAATTGGTCAACAGCAAATGAGGTGAAAGTTTAAATTATTTGAACTTTAAGGGCAGCACACTCTGTGACGATTTCATCTTCCGATTCTACAGCTGGTCATTCGTGGGCGACTTAAAGATCAATCGCAAAAGTTGGCAGCATCTGAACTTGCAGATTTTCATCCTTTTATTGAGATTATATTGCTTGACTTTTGTTTCCTCTTTCCAAGTATTAAATGTAAGGAGGATGTTTGTCTTTCTTACATTTAATAGTAAGTATCTTCTCATGTGAGATCATATATCCTGTTCGTTCACCATGACTTTACATGTTTATATTCATATGTCACTGTTTCAAAAGATGAAATAAAATACTTATTTTGGCACATCTACCATGAAATCAAATAAGTGGTCCATTTCATATCCTGAATATGAAAATATAATCCTTTACTTCAGGTAGTAAATAGTTACTGAAAGAAACACAACACAGTTATCAGTTTCAAAGTCTTTATTCGTTGACAGATGACAGTATGATTTATGCAAAATTCTCGGCCAACAGATAATATGAATATGGTTCACCCTTGGGAGGTCACCAGGATATCACAGGGCTGACACATAGAGACAGACCACCATTCACACCGTATTTGGACTGTGGGAGGAAGTGGAACCTGGAGAAGCAAACAGAAGGGCCATATTTACCGGAGCCCAACTGGGCTTTCAGGGCTTAAAGAGACTGAGGCTGAATACAGGTGCTGCAGTATTGGACACAGTCTGGTGAAAGAGAATGTGTTTATGTTACAATTCGGCCTGTAAACTTGTTCAAGTAGACATCTAAAATAAATGCATAAAGTTAAAAAACGAGTGTCTCCTTTGAATTAGGGGGTAAAAACCACTAAAAGGTATTGAATAAGGATAAGGAGCTTATTTTACATGGAAATAACACAATAATGACTTTGCCTCATCAATGACGAGAGGGATAACCCATAAATTAGACTTTAGAAGTGTAAATTGTGAACCATACATGTGTTTGTAAAAATCATACAATAATGTGATTTGCAAACCAGGATATCTGGCTTTAGTCCATATACTAACAGTGTGTTTTTAAGTTGCCTTTCGAGTTTCTATTTGTATCTCATTCTCTAAACATCTGGAGTTCAGCGATGCCTTAACCTGACCCACTGGGAATGCTTACACACCAAAACAGAGTATAAAACATCATTTGACATGGAGTCCCTTCTCATATTCCCCTCAGGGCCCACCAACACATGTTGTATAGAGGGCCTGATTGGAGGTGTGGGCCAGCAGGACGGGTCCCTCCAGGCCAGCAGAGCTCGCTGACTGTTGATCCATTATCAGCCTATGATCCAACCCACCTCAGGCCAGACGTCCCTTCTTGGCATGTTATTGCGGGTAGCAAGGCATGTCATCACGTCCTTAGAGGTTTCTGAAAACAAACAAACTCTGGCCTTTCACACAAAAAAACCCTTATTTCCATAATTTACTAAATGAACATCATGCTGTATTGAAGAAGACTTGAAACTAGAGATTGAGACCATGAACTCATGATTATAATGTTTACTGAGGGAATAAATCAAGAGAGAAGTAGAGTCATTTTCTAGAGACTTCTATACAACCAGAGGAGTCACCCCCTGACTGTCAGTAGAGAGAATACAAGTATGGCAACATATTTGACTGAACGTAAAGAAAGAAATGTACACTTTTATTGATCCCACAGTGGGGAAATTCTTCTCTGCATTTTCAATTCAATTCAATTCAGTTTATTTTGTATAGCCCAATATCACAAATTACGAATTTTGCCTCAGAGGGCTTTACAATCTGTACACATACGACATCCCTGACCTTTGACCTCACATCGGATCAGGAAAAACTCCCCAAAAATAACCTTTGACAGGGAAAAAAGGGAAGAAACCTTCAGGAGAGCAACAGAGGAAGATCCCTCTCCCCGGATGGACAGAAGAATAGATGTCATGTGTACATAATGAACAGCATTTACAAAGTTACATAAACACATTACATGAATATGACAGAATGTATGAATAATTTGTAGTAGGCATGGACCACGATCCAGACCTCCACAATCCATGAAAAAAGAAGGTGGTAGAGAGGAGGGGGGGCGTGGCGCATCAGCAGGGCCAAGGCAGGAGGCCGGCTCACCAGGCATCAGACACCTCCAGGTCCAATGGACCCTATGAGACCTGAAGTCACAAAGACTCCGGGGAGGAAGCAGAGTTAATAATGTGCAATGGAGAGATGTAAATTCATCCATAAGGAGAGAGAGAAGAGGAGATAGGTGCTCAGTGTATCCTAAAACATCCCCCAGCAGCCTATAAGCCTATAGCAGCATATCAAGGGGCTGGACCAGGGCAAACCTGATTCAGCCCTAACTATAAGCACTATCAAACAGGAAAGTCTTAAGTCTATTCTTGAATGAGGTGACTGTGTCTGCCTCCTGGACTGAAAGTGGAAGCTGGTTCCATAAAAGAGGAGCTTGATAACTGAAGGCTCTTGCTCCCATCCTACTTTTTAGGACTCTAGGAACCACAAGTAGCCCCGCATTTAGTGAGCGCAGCTCTCTAGTGGGGCAATATGGTACTACAAGCTCCTTAAGATATGATGGTGCATCACCAATTAAGGCTTTGTAGGTGAGGAGAAGAATTTTAAATGTGATTCTTGATTTTACAGGGAGCCAGTGCAGAGCAGCTAATACAGGAGTCATGTGATCTCTTTTTAGTTTTTGTGAGTACACGAGCTGCAGCATTCTGGATTAACTGGAGGGATTTAAGAGACTTATTAGAGCAGCCTGATAATAAGGAGTTGCAGTAATCTAGTCTGGAAGTAACAAACGCTTGAACCAGCTTTTCTGCATCTTTTTGAGACAAGATGTGTATGATTTTGTAAATGTTACGTAGATGATAAAATGCAATCCTTGAGATTTGCTTCACGTGGGAGTTAAAGGACAAGTCTCCGTCAAAGATAACGCCGAGATTCTTTACAGTGGTGTTGGATGCCAGGGAAATGCCATCTACAGAAACCACATCACCAGATAATTGATCTCTGAGGTGTTCAGGGCCCAGTAAAATAACTTCAGTTTTGTCTGAGTTTAACACCAGGAAGTTGCAGGTCATCCATGTTTTTATGTCTTTAAGACATTCTTGAATTTTAGCGAGCTGGTTGGTCTCCTCTGGTTTGATTGATAGATATAATTGAGTATCATCCGCATAGCAATGAAAGTTTATGGAGTGTTTCCTGATAATGTTGCCCAAAGGAAGCATATATAAGGTAAATAAAATTGGTCCAAGCACAGAACCTTGTGGAACTCCGTGATTAACGCTGGTGGTCATTGAGGCTTCATCGTTTACAAATACAAACTGAGATCGATCTGATAAATAGGATTTAAACCAACTTAGTGCGGTACCTGAAATGCCAATCGACTGATCCAGTCTCTGTAATAGGATGTCATGATCAATGGTGTCGAACGCAGCACTAAGGTCTAATAATACCAGTACGGAGATGAGTCCTTTATCAGCACTAAGGTCTAATAATACCAGTACAGAGATGAGTCCTTTATCAGCACTAAGGTCTAACAAGACCAGTACAGAGATGAGTCCTTTATCAGCAATAAAGTCTAACAAGACCAGTACAGAGATGAGTCCTTTATCAGCACTAAGGTCTAACAAGACCAGTACAGAGATGAGTCCTTTATCAGCAATAAAGTCTAACAAGACCAGTACAGAGATGAGTCCTTTATCAGCAATAAAGTCTAACAAGACCAGTACAGAGTTGAGTCCTTTATCTGATGCATTAGGAGGTCATTTGTGATTTTCACCAGTGCTGTCTCTGTACTGTGGTGTTTTCTAAATTCTGACTGAAACTCCTCAAATAAACTATTCTGATGTAGGAAGTCGCACAACTGATTTGCGACTACTTTCTCAAGGATCTTAGAGAGGAAGGGAAGGTTAGAGATTGGTCTGTAGTTAGCCAACACCTCTGGATTAAGAGTGGGCTTTTTCAGGAGAGGTTTAATTACAGCTACTTTGAAGGAATGTGGTACATGGCCTGTTAGCAAAGACACAATAACAATATCCAACAGAGGTGCCAATTAAAGGCAACACGTCTTTAAGCAGCCTCGTTGGGATGGGGTCTAAGAGACAGGTAGACGGTTTAGAAGTAGAAACCGTTGAGGACAATTGGTCTAGGTTAATGGGAGAAAAGCTATCCAAATATACACCAGGGCATACAGCCGTTTCCAAGGCCACTCCTCTTGATGACAGATCGGCAGTAGTTGAGGGCAAGAGATCATCAATCTTGCCTCTAATAGTTCAAATCTTTTCATTGAAGAAGTTCATGAAGTCATTACTACTGAGATCTATAGGAATACACGGCTCCACAGAACTGTGACTCTCTGTCAGCCTGGCTACAGTGCTAAAGAGAACCCTGGGGTTGTTCTTATTTTTCTCTATTACTGATGAGTAATAGGCTGCTCTGGCATTACGGAGAGCCTTTTTATATGTTTTAAGACTATCTCGCCAAACTAAGCGTGATTCTTCCAGATTGGTGGAACGCCATATGCTTTCGAGCTTTCGTGAAGTTTGCTTTAGTTTGCGGGTCTGAGGGTTATACCAGGGAGCAAACCTCCTTTGCCTCACTGTCTTTTTCTTCAGTGGGGCTATCGAGTCTAGTGTCATTCTCAGTGAGCCTGTAGCACTATCGACAATATGATCAATCTGGGACGGACTAAAGTTAGCACAGGAGTCCTCCGTCACATTGAGACGTGGTATTGAATCAAATGCAGAAGGAATCTCTTCTTTAAATTTAGCTACAGCACTGTCAGTTAGACATCTGGTGTAGAAACTTTTGACTAACGGTGTACACTCCGGGAGTAAATACTCAAAAGTTATGAGGTAATGGTCCGACAGAAGAGGGTTCTGTGGGAAGACCTCCAAATGCTCAATGTCAATGCCATATGTAAGAACAAGGTCGAGGGTGTGGCCAAAGCAGTGAGTGGGTTTCTGTACTCTGACAGAAGCCAATCGATTATTTGACCCATCCTTGGTTATTAAGGAGCAGTGGGCTGCAGTGAAGCGACTGGGGAGCAACTGGGGGTTCAGTGTCTTGCTCAAGGACACTTCAACATGCAACTTTCTATGGGGAGGGCAGGGATCGAACCGGGTACCCTGTGGTCACGGGATGACCACTCTCCCCCATGAGCTACAGCCGACCCCCAAAGACTGAGAACATACAAGGAAAGAAACATTAATATGTGTACTGGTTATTCTGAATCTAGCCTCCCCATCTACTACAGTGTGCATCAGATGGGACTCTTCAGACTTTAGTCATGTTCCATCTAGACTACAGCCGCTCCTCTGAAGCAGAGCAATTATTTCCCTTGTTCAAATTGCAGGGTTTTATTACAGTAAGTCATTTTGCTTTGTAGGAAAATCCCAGCTCATCTTCATTTTGTGCTGACAAAGGACAGGCTGAGCTTTAAATCGTCTCCCAGATGACTAACTCTTACAGCTAAGAGTAACAACAGAGCCCAAACTCTCCATCACTGACACTGAAAACAGAACGATAGTAACAGCTTATGAAAAGTCGCGGTGATATTAATCTAATAATGCAATAATATAAGTCATTCTTGTAACCTGTAAGTGCATTTACACAAATACTGTACTAGAGTCCAGTACTTGTACTTTACTTGCGTGTTTCTATTTTCAACGACTTTCTACTTTTAGAATTTACTTCAAAATTAACGTTTTTAAAAAGCAGGTTAAAAGAAGTTTTTTTCAAAAGATGTTTTAAGCACGCTGAGACATACATGTCTTAAAAAGATTGGAGGTTTGAAAGATTAAAATGCACATTTTATTTTATAGAAGTGTATTGAACTACTGCAGTAATGCTGCTCAGACAAAGGAATGATAATAAGTAGTAATAAAACAATGTGAAATGGGCCATTATGCATATTGAGGAGAGAGAGAGAGAGAGAGAGAGAGAGAGAGAGAGAGAGAGAGAGAGAGAGAGAGAGAGAGGGAAAGAGACAGAGCAGATTGAGACCACAGCAGTGGTCAAGCAAGCTAGAGAGTGAATGAAGAGAGCAGCAAATCAGAAGAATAAAACATTAATATCTGATTTCTTTCCATGTGGTGACGTTGTAAAGCACACATAAACAGCCACACCTCCTCACAAACCTGTTGGAAGGTGCCGGATTATGAATGAATGCAGCCTGAAGCCGGCTGCATCCGGCTGTGGCTGTCCGCTTGTCTCTCTGTACACCGACAAAGCGGCGGTGTTTGATGGGAACCAGAACGGGCTGCACACCCTGTGTTATGTGCGCAGCTGCAGGACACTGGACCCAAACGCCATCAACACTGGAAAGGGCAACTTTACTGCTCAACAGGATTCAAAACAACCAAAACAGTCTCACACACATGATCTTCAATGATCTAGACAAGACGAACGGACAAAGGGGAATGACACGAACAGGACTTAAATACAGAGGGCTGGTGCAGGTGATTGGACACAGGAGGAAACAATCAGGGACAGGGCAGACAATCACAGGGACAGGAAGTGCAGAGAAACAGAGGACACGAGAGACAAGGACTTCAAAATAAAACAGGAAACACGACACAACACTACAGATCCACTACAGATCCTGACACCCTGCTTCTTGGTTACACCACCGAGTGGGGTCCAAATGCCCTTTGCTGGGGCCTAGACACATCTGGAACACAGCACAATAAGAAGACAAGAGAAAATACAGGTAGAGGGCCGGGTCTCTGTAGAAAGAGACACGACCACACAGTTCGAGTGAGGATAAAGTGAGATACCTTTTGTATCACTTGTAACTGCAACATGAGACCACTTGTTTCTTGATTCCTGCAGCAGTAAACTGGTCATAGTTTAAGGAGATGTGGTGATAAAACATACACAAGCTGTCAAAGTGGCAGGACAAACAGGTATTGAAAAGGTCCACAATGGAACTTGGGATTTTACAATTACGTGGGGATGGAGAGTCAGATAGCTCTCTCCTCCACCCAGATCCCATTCTCTCTCCACCATGTTCCCTTCTTTACTGGCTCCAAAACGCCTCCAACACAAAAAGACAGAAAGAGGCAATAAAAACCTCCGGCTCTCGGCGTAACTCACATGGATGCCAAACCCATTACTAGTGAATGGCTGATTCCAGAGCGGGGTTTTTGGCAGCGGAGACACAAAGAGCCGACACACTTAATTCTCCCCAAAAGCTCATTCTCAGTAGCCAAGACAGAAAAAACCCGACTGTATTATCGATCTAAGCCGTGCACACGTCACCCAGCTCCCCACAGACATCAGTAGAATCAGACTCCTCATCTCCTCAGCTGATGACACATTCTTCCTCAGAGACCCGTCTCCCGGCAACTTGTGGAGCAGAAGAACACCTGAGGCTTTCCCGTCCTCCCGTCAGAAGGCCTCTCTCAAGCCCTTTGACTGTCACTGTTAGAGCGGCTGCCCGCCCTCAAGGCTTCTGGGAAAAGGAGTCTGACTTCAGAGAAAGTTATTATAACTCAGTTCATGTTTTTCCTTCTGGAATCATAAGAGCAAGCTGCCGGAGCAGGAAGGGAGCTGCTGCTGAAATAAAAATAGTTCCTTTTTTATTTGAAATAGTACAGAGTCGACAGAAAGTTTGGTTGTTTGTGTGAGCTGGTGTGTGTGTGTGTGTGTGTGTGTGTGTGTGTGTGTGTGTGTGTGTGTGTGTGTGTGTGTCGTGTAAGTGTCACATATTCATATATGAATAAATGTGATGAAATAAATAAATGGGTAAATAAATAAATATGAAGTTACTTGTTCATCAACATTGTTATAATAAAGGAATAACAACAACATTAATAATTATAAAGACGATCAGCAAAGACAAACTTCTTTCTATAACCCTTTATGTTCGGAGGCTGTAATTTCAAAATAGATCTAAGACATTTTCTGGACCTACAGCTGTATTTCATTTGGCACTGATTGAATGAAGTGTTGCCCTCGATGGACTGGCGGCCTGTCCAGGGTGTCCCCTGCCTTCGCCCTATGTCAGCTGGGATAGGCTCCAGCGCCCCCGCGACCCTAATGAGGATAAGCGGTATTGAAAATGGATGGATGGATGAATGAAGTGTGAGTACAGACACAATGATTTATTTCAGCTCATTTCTGGTCAAGACATTGCAAGTCTTCATTCAGCCAAAATGAACCATAAATTCGGCAGCAACAAGACGACGGCCGGCAGCCGGATGCTCAACATGAGCCGAGCTACTTTCAATTCAACAGTTTGATTCACTTTAATACTTCAAGAGATTCATCTAATATCCGCGCATTAACCGAATTGAAAACATCAGCTTTACATTCATAATAATATTAGTATGTGTTCCTATAAAGCAGCTTGGCATTGGATCAAACTGGCGGCAGTATAGTGGCCCCTTGCCCCTCCCCTCCCCCTCATATCTGAGGCCTTTGTTTTGATCTTAACTAGACCCCTGAAAGGTTCCGTCATTGCACCTTTCATGGTTGTGACGCCTTGGCGCTGATCTGTCCACAGAGGTACAAACACATGGTGACATACTTCAAACCTCCTCTGTGGTAGTGTGTGGTTCAGCCACGGTGGCTCACGAGGTGAAGACAATACCAGTGTCTCCGTCACGGCTGCTTACAAAAGAGCCGACAAACCGCCTCAGAGTGAAAGCAGCTTCCAGCCTTGTCCGGATGTTCTGGTGTTGGAGCGACTCTGTGGCTTAGCTCGACTGTCATAATGTGTTTACACCAACAGGAATACACAGTGAAACACAATGACAGTCAAAACTACCCAAAAAGTACCACATGTGAAGGACTCTCAATAGCAGCAATCCCTGGTCTGTAAATAAAACAAGAATGGAGGGAAAGCAGCGTTCTCTTTTTGCAAGAGGAAAATATGGTTTACATGCCCCAGATAAACCCTGGTTTAGTAGAGTGTGTCAGTTTCAGTATTATGCAGATCCTTGGAGGCCCTCCTCTAAGCACTCCTAATCCCTCTGTCTGGCCGACGCTGCTGCCCTCCCTTCTCTCCTCTCCATACATGTCATGTGACGACGGGGGGCGTGGCACACGGACCCAAAGCATGAACGCCTGGGAGTAGAGCATGTGATGTCAAGGTTGGCAAAACAAGCTGAACGTACAGGCAATGTAATTACTGACTTTTACATCAGGTCTCAAACACATCCAGACATTTCCCCTCCTCCTGGTTCTGCAGGGCTCTGGGATTCTGGGTAGTGGCTCTGCGGATGCCAGGTGTCCCACTGCAGCGCCATGTGTCAGTCCTGGAGGAGTGTATACTCATGTGCCGTCTTGGCCGGCGCTCTTGGCTTAAACTGGAGCTGGGAAGGGCCACAGATAGGCCGAGCCATGGGACGCCGCCTGCCTCAGACAGCCAATCACGGGCCAGCGAGTTAACACCTCTCTGAGACCAGGATGTCACTGTTTACAAGCAGGATGTAAAACAATAGTTAGATATAAAGATGAATATCACAAAACATAAAAACACGACAAACAGACTCGTAAAAGCCTGCATCTCACCCAGTGCATGCTGGGATAAGCGGCCCATTGTGACCCTGCTCAGAGAAAGCAGGTGTGGAAAGTAAAAGGATTTGGTGAAGGGACATGGAGTTCCAGTGGAGATCATGGCCTGGTCTCCTACTTCCAGATCACATGTGACAGGTGTGTTGTTGTGTTCACAGATAATGATCGGAGAGGCCATCCTGTTCTGCTGTCTGTCTCGGAGGAAGAGTGGCGCCGGCGCCGAGGCCAACATCAACGCCGCCGGCTGCAACTTCAACTCCTTCATACGCAGAGCGGTCCGCTTCGTCGGTACGTGGCGTTTTGTTCCATAAACTGGCCTGAAGGGGTGGCTGCAACCCTGTCCCCTGAAGAATGTACTTCCTGTACCACTCAACCTTTTGGAAGGACATTTCCAGTTCTCTTGCACTTTTAAACACGTGGTTAACCTTGTTAACTGAAGAAAAGGAAGAATGCAACTAAGCCACTGGATTAGGTTTAGTACAAGTGGTTTGGACTTAAAATATTATGTCAACGGTAACTTTCGGTATCACATGGGACACGAACAGAGGTCTCCTGGGTGAAAGTCCTTTGTTGGCCCACCACCCAACCCAGCCTTCTCTCCATATGGACTCTCGCCAAAATCTGATTAAAAAACGTATTTGAAACTATGAAACAAACAAATGTAATCCACAATGTGGTTGTATGGGAATGCCATTTTTAGGTGAGCAGCAGGTGACCATTCCTTCCTGTTTTTTCCTCTGGACTCATTTAGCAACATTAGGCAAAGGAACCCCGAAAAAACAGACTGACCATTGTAGCCAAAATGTGTATGTCTATGCATGTGTGTGTGTGTGTGTGTGTGTTTATGTGCACGTGTTAGACAGAGGCAATAGGCATTAAAGTCCTTCCTTTAGTTAAACTACTCTAATATGACAACTATGTGTTTAAAAGTACAATGTTTTAAAGCTCTGTTATTAACGTCAGTAATTACAGTGCTGCAGAGTTTGGCCCTGTGAGCACACCCAACAGAAATATACAACATCAACCTCGGTGGTTAATGTCTATATAAGATACACCGCATCATTATTAGACGCTCAGAGCAACTTACGTTACATAGAAAGCATTGCAACATTCATTTTCTTTTTAATCGCTTTTGTTACATAACTGAAGTAATAAACGAACACAGCGAATGTAACACGGATACTTATTTGAACCCACACCATGATCTCTTCCTTAACCTAACCAAGTAAACCTTAAAACTAAGCAAACATTCATTTGAAGTTTATTTTGATAAGACCCTGTATGCATGTAACAAGATAGTAATGTTTGCTGTGAACACATGAGTTTATTTTGGAAAGACACTAAGCATAACACGCCCACCACACTAGAGGCAGAGCTAGAGCGCCATAGTTTGAGCGTCAGTATTGGACGGGTTGGTAGTGAGAGCATGTTGTAATATCAGTATTGTTGAATACCTTTACACCACATTCTGTGTCCTCAGGCGTTCATGCTTTCGGTCTGTGTGCCACGGCCCTCATCACCGACGTCCTCCAGCTGATGACAGGCTACCCGACGCCCTACTTCCTCACTGTGTGTAAGCCCAACTACACTGCGCTCAACGTCAGCTGTGAGCAGAACCCCTACGTCATGGAGGACATCTGCTCGGGGGCCGACTCCGCGGCCGTCATGCAGGGCAGGTGAGGAGGCCTTTCAGAAGTCAGACTCTCCCACTGGGAGATTCTGGGAGCCACGCTGGTTGTTCAGAGGATGATAGTTAGTTTTTACCAGAAGCTACAAGTACAGAGTGATGCATTGCAAGCACATTGTGAGACAAAAGCAGACATAACCCTTTACTTGAAACATGCAATTTATTTGTTATCATAATGATTTTTATATTTTCATTTTTAGTCATTGGTTTTGCTACTAGTATTAATCAGTCATACTCACAGCTCTGCTGCTCTCACAGAAACACTATTTGCATTCACTAATTTGAAGAGTTGTGTATGAGTAGGTGTTTGCAGGTTTCACCCAGTATCCACACTTGGTTTGTGGGAGGATTTTGTGAGCGAATAACTACTTTTGGTATTTGTCTTGTTTATAGGATTACTAAAGCGTCAGGTTTCTGTGATTATTCATGAGTTCAGACTCTATGCTCCAAGTCGTAACCTAAGATCCTAAAGCACGAGTTGTCCCGGGGTTAAGGCCCTCGGGGCCCTTTGCTCTGGAACCCTCTTAGGCGTGCTTAAAAAATAAATGTAACTTTTGGGATTGCTTAATTTTTGATTCTGTTATGAACTTATAACACGTACTGTGAACTCTTCGGTCTGCTTCTCTCGGAAATCACTTTTACTTTTTTATAATATTTATTTGTGGATTGCAGGTAGCGACAGTGTGGCTCTGACAGCTTGACGGAGTAGCAACGGGGGCGGGGCTTAGTGAAGGGCCAATTGACAAATAGCAAAGTCTTTACTTTGGGCAGGGTTCGGTACACAGGTAATCAGAGAGGCAGGCAGAGGAATCCGAATCGGCAGGCAAAGAGTCACGGGTGGACAGAAACAGGCCAAAGCACGTGAAGGCACACGGGGGTAAGCTCAACAGAAACAGACAGTGACAACAAAAACGACCCCGAACGTCTGGGCGTTACAGATGTGGGCGAAGGGGATGAATGCAGGTTTGACCTGTGCATTTGGGGACACGTCGTTTCTGGCTGCAGACTATGGGGATCTAAATATAACCTCCTGCTCCTGGCATAAACACTGTCTTCCAACCTCACTGTGGAAGCTTTAGCTTCAGTTCCGTTTGCGGAGCGGCATGAAAAGCTGTTTTGCTGCAGTGGTTGTGCACCAGGGGTATTATTAACCTATTTTTAACTGCAGAGGCAGAAGGACCAACTGACTAATACAAAAAGCACCAGCTTTAGCGAGACAAAATAGTGCATTTCCCTCGAAGGAGCTTTTCCAGAAACCTTTTGAGCTCGGGAACATTACCTACTTTTCATGGCTCTGCGCCGGCGACATCATTTCTTTAAATTTGGCACAACTGTCCACATGGACTCCAAGATGAACTGATTAGACATCACACAACACATGTTGGGTCTTAACTAAAGACTTGATATGCTAATTATGCAGATTTCACACAGATGTCTCATAGGATGAATTGATGAAGTGATGACATTTTGGACGGACATGGATATAAACTGCAATACGACTGGTCGGCATACAACTTGGTTTCAGAGCCCCAGCTCCTGGACCCCAAACAGTCACCAGTATAGGTGTAGTACCTCAGAGTGTAGTACCTCAGGGTGTATGAGAATGACGTCTGCAGCGTCCAACACTAGCCTCAGGCTGCTGCAACAGCTGTACTTACACAGGAGGCAGACCTGGATGCTACTCCATCGGAAACTAGGACCAGGGACGGACACTTCTGTTAAAGTTTCCTAATGTTGAAAATAAAGTAATACACAACAACAACCAAGCGGCGCCCCTCTGTGTCAAGATAGTAGGCAGAAATCTTCCCGTGGCGTCATGACAGTCAAGCAGCAAAATATGAAGAGTCGGGATGAGATTGCGATTCAAAAGACTAAAATGACATTTTGCTTGCTTCCTCCTGTCCCTGCTGGCCATTAAAAGACCCCTTAATGGTGGTCCGCTACACATCCTCTCTTATGTAAAGCACCAATAGACCAAAGCAAATACCTTTTATCTTAAAACCTATGTGTTAATAGATCTGATTCAGAATTGAAGAGAGGAGAAAAAGAAGTACTTATTCCATACTAAAAAAGTCTATTTTCATGTTGAGCTAATATGAGGCTTCAGCAGTCCGTCCATAATGTCTCCATGCTGAGCTCCAGTGGAGGGACAATACGAGGGCAAGTTGTTCTAAAAAGACTGACTTTGGTTGTCAGCCCCTTTATGTATCTCGCTCTAAAGGACATTGTCTTCGGACAAAATTGTTCCATGTTAAAAATGAAATAAGACCTCATGTTGTTTCAGTCATGTTTACACACCAACGTTTTAAGTTGGATTTTCTGCTTTTTATTTCCTGCCAGAGTGGTTTTACCACTCTGAGCCACCGTAAATACAAACCTCATTATCCAAAATGGCATCTGATGAGCTGATTCACTTTGGTCACCCCCCCCCCCCCCTCCACTAGGCGTCGGTGAAGAATACCGACCTGGTGAACTCAAAGACAGATCGTGGCAGGTGACTGAAGAACAGCTTGAGACGGGGATGTCCGCAAAAGAAAGAATGCGGGAAAGATGGCGCAGTTTTGTGCTCTGCGCAGCTAACAGATAGATTCCTGTTAATGTCATTCCTCAGCCCTGTTTGGGGCCCCGTTACACACATGTAATTCATTCAGTTGGCTCTTGTATTGCCAATCTTTGCAACAAAGGGAATCATCAAGGAAATGGATCTTTGTACTGCCAAAATGAACAGGAGGGATGATTAAGGAGGTAAGAATCGCTCCATGTTACATATGACCATCTAAAAACCCTCTAGCTACCCTTTAGAATTGATATGTTTATATTATATATTTATTTATATTTATTATGTTATTATTTCTGGGTTTTAATAAACCGTAACTGTAGCATTGATAACAACATACATGTCTAATAGTATGTGCATGATAAAATCAGATGCATACTCAACTACATCGTGTTGGTTATTTCAGTGCTCGAAGTGGGTCACATTCAGAAGCAGTGGGATCAGTTTTAATGTGTGAATGAAATTTTCATGATTCCACAGATGTTGTAAATATGGTGGTTAAAGGAGGAGAGCACACACAACTGTATCACACACACACACACATGCAATTGAATGCACTAAAAGACACATATTTGCACACATGCAGTCAGGAGTGAAGATGGGGGCTGGTTGCTGCATGGAGTTGTCAGAAGTAGGTCATTGGATGGGAGCTGGAGAAACTGGGCCCCAGGTTCACTTTCATTATGGTGCCCGCAGTCGAGCCGCTGCTGCTCCGCTGCAGTGTGTTCATTCAGTGGCTTCAGATAAATGTATCACTGCACTGCTGTCTAACTGCCTTTGTTAAATAATATTTGGGGGTTCTAACGTGAAGGAAACACCAGAAGATGTGTCTAATTTGGTTCAATCTTTCAACCCACAGCATCCATTGTGTGTGCTGGGTGGTATTTGAGACATCTCATTGTGTTCTGTCGACGCCTCCTGTTGACTCACACGTGCAGATGTGAGAACGTCAGCTGAGTTTATTTCTGTTCCTCCGTCTCTTGCAGAAAATCCTTCCCGTCGCAGCACGCTACCCTCGCATCCTTCGCCGCTGTCTATGTTTCGGTGAGTAACAGTTTGAGCCCACACAAACACTTAACCCTGCTCATCCGTCCGTGCGCCGCCTAATGATACAGTAGAGGGAGGAACACTGATTGGCGGATGGTGGGATTAGCTAAGATGAACTATTACGCATGGCTCTTTTTTCTACTCTGTTTTAAAAATCCACTCCAAACAACACTTTTCAGGAGCCGAATAAAGACATTGGTCTGCAGCACAGCTAGCAAATTAGCCTGTCAGCTTTGGCACATTGAACAGGAGATTGAAAGCTCTACTGCAAATGTCAACTTTGATGAGATAAGATGCTAAATGGCGCCATTGCTAATAGGACACTTCCAGTTGGCTTGTAAACTTTTTACAGTCCTAGCTGGTTCACATTCTGATGTTCACCAGACTGCCTTCCCATTTGTGTTTTGTTAATATATCCAAAGTCTTTTTTTCTCCTTTAAATATATAATAAAATAACTAAGATATTAATATTATATTTAATAATCCAGTCACACAGCCTAGTACTTGTATACATGTTTATATGATCTAAAAGTATACATTACATTGTAAGCCGTATACTGACATTGTGAGTGAATTACTAAAATTGTGCCAAACTAAAATCTTGTGATAACCTGAAAAATATCTTTTAAGGACTTATTGGTCAAAACTATGTAGAAGAAGAAGATACAATAGTATTAATATGGCACATTAACTCATGAGCAACAAATACATGGATAGTGTCCACTTGAGAGGAGATGTAACGCATGTATTTGTATCAACCTAAATGCCAGATAATGCTATTATAGCACACTGTAATGCTAGTATAGCACACTGCTATAATAGCATCATGACAACATTGGGAAAGAAAAATCTGAAAATGTGTCATGTGTCCACAGATGTACTTCAACAGCACTTTGACCGACTCGTCCAAGCTGCTCAAGCCCCTGCTGGTCTTCTCCTTCGTCATCTGTGCCATCATTTGTGGTCTGACCCGTATTATTCAGTACAAGAACCACGCCATCGACGTCTACCTGGGCTTCCTCCTCGGAGGATCTATCGCTGTCTACCTGGTAGGGGCCAGTCCAACCAACAGTGGTGTCCAGTGGTTTCCCTGCTTGGAGATTGTTTCTATCTCTGAGTTCAAGAGCAGCAGTCCTCCAGGATCAGTGTCGTTAGGATTCATCATTTGGACTCCTAACTTCAATCAATTCATCTAAACAATTGCTGAGCTATTTCAGTCTGGACTAAAGTAGTAAAAGCTCGCCTGTGGAAGTATTTTAGACTTAACAATGTGGTGCTCTGTAAACTGCATGTTTGAACAGGTTTATCAGAGCAGTTCAACACGTCGGAAAGTAGAAGCTTCCAGAGCACTTTACCAAGAGGCCACTTCTGTCCCCACCAAAGCATGTTAGGATTATCAACACGCTGTTAGTAGTTACCTCAAATAGATGTTCTAAATGTTTCTTCATCCCCCCCATGTTAAAAGTCATTTCCATTTAAGTCTATTGTTTTGTTACTTTTTTGAGAAACTTATTGAATAAAACGTTTTAATATATATTTAAAATAATCTTTAAAATTCTCATTTGATTAATAGTCTAATCTAAAAAATAACCGTTAGATTAATTGGTAAAAACAATAATCATTTGGTGCAGCCTATTACATTTAGGACCATAGGAGTTCAAGCGGTTAATTCTGGGCCAATATCCGTTCCCCCGTGGCATCTGTATGGTTAAACCCATCACATACATTTACAGTGTACCACTAAAGATGAGATACATTCAAAATAGATGTAATTGTTTTCTTTGAATCTGTTTGAAATGGTTTAACAAAAAACTCAACAAGGTGTCAAGTAAAATAAGCATCAAGTAAAATGTTTCTCTGTTTGCTCTGTTGCCAGGGGTTGTATGCAGTGGGAAACTTTCAGCCTAGTGAGGAGGCCAGTGCCAGTCCCCCTCCAATAATACACCGCCCTCCTTGCTCCTTGCCCCACATCAGCCAGGAGGCCGTACTCCACCACCTGCAGATGAAAGCCAGCATGGCTGGAGAGCCTGGCATACACACCTCCCACTCTGAGGGCCTCCTCCACCGAGGCCTTCAGCAGCAGAGGTCTGATGACAGTCTGAAGCGTTCTAGTGCCGATGTGGAAGTGATCTCTCCCCGCAGCCCCCAGAGTAAAGATGCCTTTGTGACCTTTAGCCACACCCTTCCTCGGGTCCACACACCCCAGGCCATGGCGGCGTATGAGGAAGCAGCAAGGCGTCACGCCGCCACCCTCCACCATGCCTCCATGGACTCCAGCCGCTCAAAGCAGCTTCTGTCTCAATGGAAAAGTAAGAACAACCACAAATGCTCCCTGCAGGTCCCAGACTCCTTCTCCGCCTCCGTAGATTCCTCATCCGGCCAGTCCTCCCATCATCCGCACCACCACGGCAGTATGGAGCTCCGATCCAGCTCCGACCCATCGGCTATGGGCCTGAATGGAGGCTTTGATGCTCATGCATACATGTCCAAACTGGCTACGGGGGCTAGCACCACCCTGCCCAGTAACTGTAGCGGCATCACCGGAGGGGCCAGGATATCCATGCAATCTAGACCTGGGTCTTCACAGCTCGTCCACATACCAGAAGAGGCTCATGAGAATTACAGCACCTCATCCCCTAGGATGGGGGGAGAGGGAGGAAGTGAAGGGGTGACAACGATAAATACCACAGTTCAGGCAAACTGGCAAAGGGCAGCGGAGAAGACAACAGCCTGCAGGACTAATGAAAACGGGCAGAACACCCAGCCACGAATCATGCAAGTGATTGCAATGTCCAAGCAGCAGGGCCTACTACAGACCCATTCCAAGAGCTTAGATGAGAGCGGCATCGTCTGCGGCACCCCTGGGAGTTGCCAGGGCTCTGCCCGCTACAGAGTTCTAACTGATCAAGACCCCAACAGCAGCATGGGGCCCAGCTCACTGGGTAGCACCACCAGCATTTCAGGGAGTACTGGAGCAATCGTCAGAGTAGAGGCCCACCCTGAACACAGGCCAGTGATCCAAGCTCCATCTACAGATGGAAGCGGATCATGGAGGTGGCGGTCGCTGGATCACGGTAACGGATCTGTCGGAGGCACAGGGACTTGTGGAGCAGGAGGGGGGTCAGGAGGAGGATGTGGGAGCTTGAGGCAGTCCTTTGACCACAACGATCTAAACAGAGACTCAGAAAGCTCAGACTCGATTCGTGATGGGTCCATTGACAGAAAGCGCGGGAATCACATCGTCACCACCACCGCCACCGTTAGCCCCCCACCAATAATTACTGTTCACACCCAGAACGCCAGCCAGACAGAGCACAGGCTCCACCCCCAGGGCCTCTCTACCATAAGGGTCACTCCGGGGGATGGTAGCAGTTCTGGATCCGGAGGAGGTGGTGGTAGAGGAGGAGGTGGGGAGAGCACTTCGGAAACCCCCTCCGTCGCGTCCAGTCGGGAATCCACGCTGCGGAGAAAAGGCAATAATGTCATCCTGATTCCAGAGAGAGCCAACAGCCCCGATAACGCACGGAACATTTTCTACAAGGGAACGTCGATAACTCCTGTTTTCAAGGAATGACCGGAGACTTCTGAGAAGACGTAGCTAATAATGCAAGACAGCTGGGTTTACAGAGAACCTCATATCTGTGACAAGTCAGTGTTACCTGCCATTGTGTATATCATGCTAACTTCAAAAGAAAAAAAGGTTTTATTCCGCATGAGATTTTTGTACGTGTTTACACTAAATCACAACCTTTTTAAGTGTTGTAGAAATAATCACTGTGTACTCTTGTGGTCACTCCTAAGGAAACCTATTGTATTGTCGATGCTGTGCCAGTGCTTTGGGGACAGGAGAGCCTTTTTTAAAACAGTCCCGTATGTTTTGGATATGAATCATCAGAAGAAAAAAAGAAAGTAGCACAGTAATGTTCAAACTGTAGCAAACTACAGCAGAATAATTGTATCATAGCTGATAAAACAGTATTTACTTCCCTGCACTGTAAATACTGTGTCTGTTTGAAAAGGGTGCTACACCAGAAAATACTATTTACGATACAACATACTGTATGATTTGAATAGATAAAGAATTAATTATTTTAGAGTGAGCAACATTGACATTAATACGTGACAGAGATATGTTTTGTATTTTGTCTCTTTTCTGTACAGATACCACATACTCAACAGAATACTGTTTTGAACCATAAGTGTGCTTAGCATTCCTTCTGTAGCTATGAAGTCAATTATGCTGTGACTTGCACTGAAATATGCGTTTACTGTACCTTGTATATTGTAAACCCTGACCTTATCTTTACATCCTGTACTAACATTTGGATGTCCATGCCAATCCTATATATATAGCACAAAAAAGGCAGCAAAACAGTTGAATAGTTTGCTTATTTAGACCATAAGATAAATAGTGCATTTCCAAAAATCAATGCAATACTTGACCTAGAGCCACCCAACTGAATTTGGCGGGTTTCAGTCTGCTTAAAAGCGATATTTGTAGGCCAAATTAATATTTTGAGAAATACACTTGCTGCTGTGAAACTACCAAATGCTAACATTAACAGTCACAAAGTTAGTAATTATTTGGGGTTTTGAGATGCTTTTGAGCACTTCCAAGGGTTGTCTGGGCATGGAACTCTTCCAGTTAAAACTGCCATACCAAACCAAAAGGAAAATAATATGGTTTCACAGAAATAAAGCTGATGCAACAGAGACAGTTGATCTGGAACGTGTTTAGCCTAGCTTAGCACAAAGGTCGAGCTGCCTGCAGTAGCAAACGTTGCAAATCAGAAGTACCACAGAATATCATCTTCTGAATCTGTTCATGTTGCTTTGTAAAGATACACGTTGTTGGAAGGCCTTTTTACCACTTGCCAGTCTTTCTGCTGAGCTAAACCTATCAGGGACCTACTTCGGTACTGGATGCTACGAGGTGAGACTGATATTGATCTTCTCTTCTGACCCTGATTCATATAGCAAACAAAGATATTTGTCTATAAAATCGTCTTTTTCTTAGAGAAATGTGGAATCACTTTAGATCTTTGTTCTTTATGAGCAGAAGCACTGTGCTCGCCTAGTCAAAAATCAACCTTGATTTGTTGTACAGGTACTACACGTAGCATTTTTTCGACAAGAATATAAAATATTGCTGTTGAATTGTATTACCTCAGTATAATTCTCACCATCAAATGAAAACCTTTTGGGATCGTTGGCTTTGCTGAACAGGATAAGCATGTAACAGGTGATTGTTGTTTAGCACTCCCTTCACCTTCTGCCGTATGCACTGGAAGAACAGCACTTCTTCCAGTTTTTGTGCTGTGAAGTCATTTCCTTTTGTGCCATAAAGCAACCAGCAGATTTTCTACCAAATCCAATCTAGTGATTCAAATGCACCGTAGAGGCAAATAGAGACTGCCTCTGAGAAACCGTTGGGTTTCTTTGCGCTGATAATAGTTGTCTGCAATGAATATGTTTTTCTTTTCTTTCTTTTTTTAACATTAATAAAAGTATGAACAGGATAGGGGCTGTTGTTTACAGTGGTTTACATTATAGTGCATATCATTAAATAGTATATCAGGGGTTAAATGAGCACTCACTGGATACAAATTAAATTTGATACAAACAGCATTGGCACCTATTGTGCCGTGAAAATGTTAAGTCAGAGTCTATATCAGAACATTTGCCAAAGTTAGAATTTTTCATTGAAAAGAAATATAAATCAAATGGAATTTTCAGTATTTGTATAGCAGTCCTGCATTATAATGTATATGATTTATTCTATAGCCCAATAACATTTGCATGATCACTTTTCTATAGTGCATATCACAATATTTTTATCATAAATGTCTAAAAAAAATCTAAAAGATTGAATCTACAAATGTGTTAAACAGTTTGTTCTTTATTCCTGTGTTTCATAGTGAGAGTTATATGACAATCGTTTTTATCTAAGTACTGTTGCCCGTTCAGGTCAATACTAAAGGCTTGTTTTCTTTTTTTATTCTTTTGCTTTAATGAAATTCAATCTTGAACATTTTCATTTGAAATGTGTACATAATTTAACAAATGTGTGAAAAATAGGTTTTGATTCAAGCTAAATCATACCCTCAAAAAGAAAATACTTGTTTTCCAGCTAATCCAGGTGGATTGAATATTTTAAATACATGATTCAAACTGTCAAGCTTTGAGGGCATCAAGCACTTGGTTTGGTTTACCCACTGTCATCGATACCTACTGTACATAGGTACAGGTCATTACTAGGCTGGTTTTCTTGTTTTACTTACGTGAAGCTGCCCCTCACTCACTACTGTACCTATGTCCTGTAGTTTTGACTCAAAATATCAAAACATGAAACACGAGAGAACATGAGAGGGTTGTTGGAATCAGTTGAACACAATCCAAGGAGAGTTTAGCATGAGTTGTATTAGGATTGTGTCAATTGTAATCAGACTGGCTCGTCAGCTCGGCCAATAGTTCTGTTCCTCACTGTCCTACCCGGGTGAAGCTCACGGAGATGGCTTTCCTATTAAATACACACCAACACTTTGAGTGGCTACCATACAGTACAGTGTTGGAGTCCATTCTTAGAAAGATGCACATTTCCCCCTCCACAGTCCATTTCAGTTGGTAGCGGTAAGGCAGCATAACGTTGTTAGTTCAAGGCCATGTGGCTCTCTTTGTATTCCTGTAGACAAATTGAATAACAGCGTGTCTGAAGGTGGGCACGCCACCAACTGAACAGGAGACTGGAACCGGAGCATGCACAGTCTTTAGCTCGCTTTGCGTAGTACTGTCGCCGCAAAGTTTGGGCTGCACGGGTAGGACGACATTTGAGCCGCTCAGACCAAAGCAGACCCTCGTGGACATGTGCAGCGTATGAACTGGCCTTTATGCTGCAACTTACACAAGCACAAATCAATAACGGGCCTGCTATCGTGATAACTATTTGGTTTATGTTCAAATCTACAAACTGACATACTGGCAAAATTGGACTACCTTAAAAATTACAGAAAACATACAAAAGGATATGAACTCATTACAAAGTTTAATGTAGGACAAAATGACTGACTAAAGTACTTCAAACTACGAGACTAAGTAACTAAGCATACTTCCAATGTCTAGTACTGTACAGCTACCCGCTGAATTAATACTAATACCTATTTATTCAAGGATAACATTTCATCTTTACATTAGACATATCAAAGAAGAGTTTATGATACCGTGTATGATACTGTATTTGTGAAACCAACCTGTATCGCATCATATCATCATGGCCACCTCAACAATGTCATTCTGGTGTGTAACATTAAATAGGGGTCCCCTCTAAATACACTACACAGTTTATACATAATGCACTAATAGTAAGTATGTTCCATAAATCTCAAAGCTCACCCTCAACACTGCTCTTCCTTTGCTCCTGTGAACTGTTGTCGAGAGAATTGAAGGAAAAGCAAATAGACACATTTTAGTTAGAAGCCACAACATCGTCAGTACGCCCTTCAGGACACATAGATGGAACAGACATTCCTCCAGAGTAACACATTTAATATATAGATTGGATTAAAAAGAAAAGAGATATAACTTTGATCATTCTATGGCATTGTTTTTAAACAATGTGTCTGATTTAGAGTTTTTCCCAAAGGCCTGTGAAATCAAAGAGTGTAATACGTGGTTAGAAATGTAGATCCAATAAGGAGAACTGTGAATGGATGCTCTCTGCATGTGTAGCCTCTTGTGTTGTGCCTGGATGAATAATTAATGTTTTCTGATACTGTGATCAGCTGTATGAATTCTATTCAGCAAGAAAAAAAAACTGTAGGAATTGGATTTATCATCACTTGAGTCCAAAAAGGAAAAAAGGCTCAATAGTTACTTGTTTGTGTAATGCTCAAAATATTGATTGCTTACATACAGTTGAAGTTAGCAATCACACTGATTATTCAGAGCACGTTGATCAGGGTAGATGAAAAATTGTGCATTGTCCAAATTATTTTAATAAATGTTTGCTATTGAAACCAATCATGTCATCCATGTGGTCAATTCAGATGCTGGCTTCAAAAACATAGCAATTTACTTAAGTAGCTGGTAACACAGCAACATCTTCAAATTAACATATTATTCCACTTAACTGAGTTACCCAACTTCAAGTCTCGAAAACTAAACTTGTAATTGAAGAAAAGAGTGAAATGTGAATAGATTAAATAAATTCACAATTGACTGTAAAGGCTGAGTATGGAAGATTTAAACTGCCAAACGTTTCAAATTTCTGTAATGTTTTTTTGTACTTTTTTCATCCCTGTAAGCACTTCTGATCAAATTAATTTCCTGTTTAATGATAAAGTTACATATGATTTGATTTAAATAAAACAAAGAAATAAAGTGAAATATAATATACATTGTTATATGTATTTCCTCAACTGTGTTATAATGCCATGAAAAACATGTTAAAAAGACTATGATGCCTGATTGAAAGGTGTATTAGTGTTCAGTGTTCGTCCGGCAGAGAGTTGGCGCCGGCCAACATCTAGCAGGGCCCATGTCCGCCTCTATGTTTCTTCCAACTGACACCAACACATTCTGCTATTCACCATATTCACATCATAAATGGAGCGGGTTGTAGCATAATGAAGGAAATTGTTGGCAAATAGGATATATACAGTATACTATATTCAATTTTCAATTCAATTCAGTTTATTTTGTATAGCCCAATATCACAAATTACAAATTTGCCTCAGAGGGCTTTACAATCTGTACACATAAGACATCCCTGTCCCAGGACTATACTATATATATATACAGGTTTTGCCAAGTAGTTTCATGAACATCGTTTATTGTCAGACCAGCTCATTTGAAGCTGACTTTGCTCCAATCACTGATCTGTCTGTCATGAGAGCACATTTTTTATGTGGAACATGGAAAAGTATTGTCACAATGCAAAACAGTCATGAAAATGGTAAAATTAACATGTTTAAACAATGTGAACGTTATGCTCAGTGACACAGAACAGGTGAGGACACATCACTGCTCGTTAACAATAAATAAAATACTTAGAATAAATAAATAAAAATATCAAAGTCCATAAAGGTTTAATCTGATTAAAAAAATGAAAAGGGTCCAAAAAAAAAAGTATCAAGAAAAGGGTTTGGCCAGCAGGGTCCAGGGAATCAGATAATTGCACTCTCCTTAACTGGCTTAAGACAAGAGAATGAGGTACGGTGGATGACGCAGGTGTGTAGGGGGTGCTGGGCGGTGGCAGTGGTTGGCTGTCCTCTTATATCGGCCAGAGGTAGAAAGTAGAGAGTAGAGAGGCACGGGTCTACCCCCAGGTGCATTCATAACAACGAATGAAGGTTTGCGCTGATGGAAGGCTGGCCTTCTTGCTCATTCTGCTGCTGGCTCCTGGAATGTAGAGAGACCATTGGCTGAGCTGGGCAAGGTGTTATTAGGATAATCCACCCATAAAAGTTGTTGGGACTAGGAAGATCGAGTGTGTGAAGCTACGTCCATTAGGTCAGTCTCCGTCTCCTGGTACAACCTCTCTGGGCCGAAGAGCGGTTGACTGTGGACCCTGGAACTATGATGGGCAGAGGCTAGAGAGAGGCCAACTGGAGCTTCCGATCAACGTCCAAGGCCGCTACTCCAACTATTGAGAACTGGGGATCTCTTCCAGCTACAGAGGGTCATCCTCTGTTTGGTAGATGCAGGACGGTACACCAAAATGGTTAAAGAACAGCGCCCAACTGACCTGTCTGACTTCTCAGGAACTGCTTCCCAATGGTGTAGTCCTAATGGGCAGGTGCATGATGGCTGAATGGGTAAATGCGCTTTGAGTAGTCGCACGACAAGAAAACTGCAAACTACAGTCCGCTTACCATTTCCTTGCTGTGGAGCAGATTATAGGCAACTCATTATTCTCGCTTCGTGGTACACCTCTCTGTAGTTAGCGTCAGTTTCTTTTTGACATCAATAAACCATTGTTCTCTTAACTTGTGTGTGTTAAAATAATCTCAGTTAAAAGGTCCCCTTACAGTTCTTTTGCATCTTTATCAGTGAATAGAGCAGCTCAGTAGTCAAAAACAAAGCATTACGTACTGAATGTTGACGGAACCACACTGTTATCTATCAACCAATCGAGCCATGACGACGCTGTAATTTATTGCTGTATCGAGACAAGCCAAGTCCCTCGTTGTCAGCGCCCTGTGTGTCAATGGCCGGCCTTTCCCAGATAATATTTTGCCATAATCTGACACCCCCGTCTCCTTTTCTACTCTCTGCAATGAGCTACGTGTGATGGAACAGAGCTGACTGAGGAAGCTGTGTTCTATTTTTAGAAAAGCCAGCTCAGACCCTCGCTGTACAGGGACCAGGACATTCAGGGCTGTTCATAATTATGAACTTTGACTAATACAAGAGAATCTTAATTATTAAATATGAATTAAATGAATAATGTTCTTTTCCTGCATGTTTATAATAATAATGATTTATTTCTAAATATGCTCTTGACCCTTTTACCTTTTTTCCTCTCAGCTGAGGATGTTGGATCTTTTATTTTTTGTTACTACTGACTTGTTAATGTTGTCTCCTCTGAAAGAGTCAACTTCTGCGTCAACGTATCAAATATGAAGCACAATGAGAAGAATTTGAAGTTGGAAAATGGGGCTCATGCTGATTTTAAGGGTAAAGCTCTAGAAACCCTGGCATGACTGCCTAGTAAATACTTTTGTCATAGTTCACTATAACCATTTTAACATTTATGGTGTCCAAGCCCAAACAGAGTCACATTCTGGCCCTGCACACCACATCCCTGGTACATTATAATTTAGTTGAATCAACTTATGTATATACAAAATCCTTTACGGTGTTTTATGTTGTTGATAATTGGGGTATAATGTATTTTACTGTTCCACTGGTACTGTGTCATTTTTAACAGTTGTTACTGTTGGCTTTGGACCCCAAAAAGAAGGCAATACCTTTGTGGCAGCCAACAAACCCAACAGAGACGTTGCAGTGTGTTGACACACCCTGGAATAGACGACTGCATTACTCCAACAAAGTGAGAAGTTCTGCAAAAAACGAGATTCAGCTGTTTTGTTGCTCGTTAAAGCTGCATTCATTAATTCATTTTGCCCAATGGGGGCAGCCACACATCTATTAAAAACTAGATAAAATAGCATCTTACAAACTTGTTAGACATCAAAAGCAAACATCCAGCAGACACAAAGAAAAACTATAATTTATTTAGGATTTTTCTGTCCACCTGATTGTTCTGTCCACCTGATGAAAGTCCAATATTCCTTTTTGCTCTGATGGGTTTCCACCAACTACTGAAAATATATCTTTCTCTTTAGCTGCTATATACTCCAGTGCAAGATCTTTTCACGACCGACTTGTCAATTACCGATGTTATGACAATATAGGTACCCTTCTACTGTCAATTGTGGATGTGAGCGGGATGGTGTGTCAGCTTGATACAGTGTATTTTAAAAATAAATGTCCAAAATAGGTATGAGAAATCCTGGCTGCAAACAGTTCATGTCTACTTTCGTTATTATGGAGTCAGATTAGTCTCAATAATTGCAAATGCACACAGAGAAATAAATTAAATCCCTCCAGTTGATCCAGAATGCTGCAGCTCGTGTACTCACAAAAACTAAGAAAAGAGATCACATGACTCCTGTATTAGCTGCTCTGCACTGGCTCCCTGTAAAATCAAGAATCACATTTAAAATTCTTCTCCTCACCTACAAAGCCTTGATTGGTGATGCACCATCATATCTTAATGAGCTTGTAGTACCATATTGCCCCACTAGAGAGCTGCTCACTAAATGCGGGGCTACTTGTGGTTCCTAGAGTCCTAAAAAGTAGGATGGGAGCCAGAGCCTTCAGTTATCAAGCTCCTCTTTTATGGAACCAGCTTCCACTTTCAGTCCGGGAGGCAGACACAGTCACCTCATTCAAGAATAGACTTAAGACTTTCCTCTTTAATAGTGCTTATAGTTAGGGCTGAATCAGGTTTGCCCTGGTCCAGCCCCTTGATATGCTGCTATAGGCTTATAGGCTGCTGGGGGATGTTTTAGGATACACTGAGCACCTCTCTCCTCTTCTCTCTCTCCTTATGGATGAATTTACATCTCTCCATTGCACCTTATTAACTCTGCTTCCTCCCCGGAGTCGTTGTGACTTCACGTCTCATAGGGTCCATTGGACCTGGCGGTGTCTGATGCCTGGTGAGCTGGCCTCCCATTGGCCCTGCAGATGCCCCGCCCCCCCTCCTCTCTACCTCCTTCTGTTTCATGGATTGGAGTTCCATTCATACATTGTCATATTCATGTAATGTGTTTATGTAACTTTGTAAATGCTGTTCATTCTGTACACATGACATCTATTGCTTCTGTCCATCCGGGGAGAGGGATCCTCCTCTGTTGCTCTCCTGAAGGTTTCTTCCCTTTTTTCCCTGTCAAAGGTTATTTTTGGGGAGTTTTTCCTGATTCGATGTGAGGTCAAAGGTCAGGGATGTCGTATGTGTACAGATTGTAAAGCCCTCTGAGGCAAATTTGTAATTTGTGATATTGGGCTATACAAAATAAACTGAATTGAATTGAATTGAATAGAGAGACTCACAAATGCAAACACAAAGATTCACAAATGCGTACTGAACAATTCACAAATATATTCGATTTACAAATGCACGCAGAACGATTCACAAATACATTCCAATGCACACATAAATAAATTAGGATTTATATAAATGTAAAAGAAAAATCACAAATATATTTCTGCATTTCCATGTGGATTTGTTTGTGGATTGCTCCACATGTGTGTGTGTGATTTATGAGACTCCTCTGCTGTGGCTGAATTCGCAAACCTATCTGTAGCCAATCAGATTTTCAACCAATCACATGAGCATCATTCGCGCCTTAGAGGGGGCGTGGCTTATCTCTGTGGAACTACAGATAGGTCTGTTGAAAAAAAATCATTTGCAAATCGACAAATAAATACATACAAATCCACAAACAAATAGAAAAATCCACATAGAAATGCAGAAATATATTTGTGATTTTTCTTTTACATTTATATAAATCGTAATTTATTTATGTGCATTGGAATGTATTTGTGAATCGTTCTGCCTGCATTTGAGAGTCTAATTTATTTGTGAATCTTTCTGTGTGTATTTGTAAATCAAACATATTTGTGAATTATTCTGTGCGCATTTGTGAATCTTTGTGTTTGCATTTGTAAGTCTCTCTGTGTGCATTTGCAATTATTGTAACTGACCCCATACATTATGTGCAATACAGTACACCCTGCAGCTCTTGCTCTGCTCTATGTTAGTTTAATCCATCTAGATATTGTGATTATGTATAATGACTGAAGAAAACATGACAGTATCATGTCCCCTTTACTTTCAGTCACTTTAGAGAAGCTTTGACAACATCTGTGTAAACCCATCCTGATATGTGGCGTTCACATGATAACGCCACCAAGCTCATGTCAGAGTTTTGGAGTTTGTATGTTTGTATGTCTCTACCACCCTCCAGTCTTTGGAAGAATATTAATTTATCTTAATCTGAGATGTACTGTAGGATCACACTTTACAACCTCAGTGCAAATGTTTTCACTGCCACTGGTAAAGGACAAACTGTATCCTTTAAAAAGAAGGTTTACAGGTTCAATGACATTCTGAATGCATTGCAATTCATACAGAAATGGTACATTGTCCTTCCTGTGAACAGATCACACAAACACGTGGGGTATGCAAAGAGTAACATACTAATAATACATGATACATCTAAAAAATAAAACAAAAAACCTACCATTCTGAGAGACTTTGCTCTCAAATCATAAAGTCATGTCAAGTTAACAATGAATAATTCAAACTTATGTAATCAATAATTTAAAAATACACACTGGAATTGCTAAAGTTGTCTCATTCGGAAGGATGGGGAGCTTGACAAATTATTCAAAGGTGCATTGCGCTGTGTCCTACATTAGATCTGTAGAGATTTATCTCTGTGGTGATTGGGGAGCAGAGGACAGACACACCGAACGGCTTTCAGTTTCAGGGTTTGTGTTATGGCTTGAGGTCAGCTGTTCATACTCCAAACTGTGCATCAAATCAGTATTGCATATTATATTTCACATTTAAATTGAATAAAATGACTACATGTCATGAGAACGGGTTAGGGGGAGTGAGAAAGGAAGTGAGAATGAGAGTAAGAGCTAACGGAGCACCTCTATCTGGCTTTTAGACTCTTCTGAGCTAATTATTTTGGTTCTACAGCTACAAAGACTGTAACCTCCAGCCTTACCACTCTTAACCTGTAAATGATTCATAGGCAGTCATTTCTCTCTGGGTTGTGCTGGTGACCTGGTGGTTGAGGCTTATAATATGTAGCTGTAGTGTTCCAGCCGAGGACCTTTGGGGCACATCGCACTGCTCTTTCTACCGATGTCTCCATCTCTACGGCCACTATTATAAATGCAAAATGGCAAAAATAAATAAATATATAATCTTAATTTAAGAAAAATAGAATGTGTGTTACGTTTCAGCAGGATTAGTTGGAGCCAAAAGCAGACGCACAGTAAAATGATTGAGGAAAGGTTTTGCCATTAGGCTGAATAAAAAGAGAATGTTTGGGAAGAGAGAAGCTAAAGGAAAGATGGCGGAGCGTGGCTGTCAGAATGGATGGGGAGAATGGCGTGGCAGGTAGGTTATGTTTGATGGGACGTGTTGGCCTCGCCCACCTTGAAGACAAACCTAGCTGCATGTGTGTTACATTGCAGTCAAACAACAAAGTCTGTGTTCCTCAGTCTGTCTCCAGCAGCTCGGGGCAGGAGAGCTGGAGTTCAAGCTCAAAGGTTAAAAAACCTTAAAAATAACATCTCATGAAACAATCTGAACACCTGATGCACTTGTAGGAAATCTTCAGAAGCTTTCAGCCACATTGTGTGGCCTTCATGAGCTGATAAAGTTTGCCACGAAATGAAGCTGAAACCTCCAATGTAGCTGATCCAAATAAAACATTGTAAAAAGCAGAGTGGATGACAGTTTTCACTTTATTTACAGTATGGTAACTATGGGTCAGACTGAATTATAAGTATGCTACAACACCACATTTAAGTATTACAACTAATGCCTCACATGTTTGTCCCGGGGTTTGTTCAGTGACCTTTTAGTCGTATTAAATGGCCGGACCAGACACCATGACTTACCCTGCTTCGTCATCTCAGTGAAGAGTCACTCAGCCATTGACTCTGCATGACCTGCTGTAATAGGATACATGTGATAATAGGCAGCATCCTCCAGAGTAGCTCCGCCCACAGCAGTCAGCAGCTAAAAGGTTACGCCTCGATTTATTCTCTCCGATGTGTGCTCAATGCACTCAGTCAAACTGCTATGGAATATAGCTGTACCCGGGTCTATTAGTGAAACATATGTCAGCATTTAAGCTACTGACAACGGACAGTCCTTAGATCTGAATCTCTGGAACTCATTAGCGATGTACGATTTGTTTTTAACGACTGTAACAGGAGTGAGTCTCGGGCAGGCACAAAAGAGGGCAACTTTGCCATTAACTGGTTTTATTTCGTTCCGTTTCACAGCTGGTCGGGTTTCCTCTTCCCGAACACTCCGCCAGTACCTGCTCTCCTCCTCGTTGCCCAGCTACTCGAAAAATAGAACACAGCTTTTTATTGCAATGGGACATAGTCCTTTCAGGACTGTGGACTGCAGGGCTTTCCAATGTGCTGATCCTTCTGCAGGGAACTGGTCTGACAAAAAGAGGGACTTAAAGGTTTCACTTTGGACAATGGAAAACAGCAATGGTCCTTTTTCACAACTTTGTAGACTTTACAGAATAAATGAAAAATAACAAAAAAGCATAACCCTTGTTTTACAGCCTTATTTTTGTCAGTCCAGTGGCTTTGTCAGTGGACTGACATTAATAAGGCTTCTGGGTCATAAACAACTGACAAACAGGCTCATATATAATATAGGTCAACATATACAACGCAATCAAAGCATTAGTTTCACAGCCACCAAAGCAGGCTTCAGACAAGCTTTATCTGTTGTGCATTTATACAAAGTTGTACTTGTGCTAACCGTGATGAGTTCACCCTACATTGTTTTGCTATATTTAAAAGTATATCTCCCTCAGAGGCAGATACTTACAAACTCAACCAGCATCATATTAAACTTGAGACGGTTTGCCTTCCAGACACATAAAAAAGACCTGAGTCAAGGATGGATTGCCAACTAAGGTCCAAATATATATATATATATATGATGAGTTAGTCAATATTGTTTCAAATTGTTCCAAAGGTGTACCTCATGTCACTGTCTTCCATCTCAAGTCAACAGCTTCCTGGATGCAGGGGTAAATATGGATGATATTCATCATCTTACTGCCTCTGAAGACTTTGTGCGATGAGAGCCGGAAGACAGACTTGCAGAAGTGGGATACTCTCGTTATGCAGCATTCTTGCACACTGCTGGAAAAAGGTGTGGTTGCTTTAAAAATGTAAAGACCCCAGACGAATAAGTGGACCAAAATGAAGCAGGAGTTCTGCAGAGTGCGATAAGAAATGGTGCTTTAGTTTGTGGCTGGAAACTGAGAGGCTCTGAGTGAGCATACTGCTCAATGAGAACCCTCAAATATGCTACCTGCTTAGCAAGTACTTTTGTGGGTTACGACTGAGGGTTGGAAGGGCAACAACTCAGGAGCAGACAGGAATGAAGCGCAAAGTATTTACTTGGAAAAAGTAACAAAACACTAAAGAACACCGATACAAATCACTAGGCAATACTCAAAGTTTCTATCAGGAAAGAAAGACAATCTGCCTGGAGACTAGGGAAAGCAAGGGAGTATATATATATGAGAGGGGAAAGCATAGGTGTAGGGCAGGAACCATCAAGCGACACACATGGGAGGAAGGGGAGTGGCTGAGGACAGGTGAATGAAATGAACCATCAAGTGACACACATGGGAGGAAATGGAGTGGCTGAGGACAGGTGAATGAAATGAACCATCAGGAAACACTGGGGAGACACACAGACGGAATACCCAGGGTGTTACATGCACTATATTATTAACTATCTCTCGTAGCTGAAGGCACAACTGCCAAATCTCCTCCTCCAGGAAATTTGAGAGTAGGAGTAATTGCAGCAAACACCAGTTCTGAGCTGCATTAACAACCAACGAGGGTTTACTGTTGACGTTAGTCCCAGCAGTCTAAAAGCCAAGACAAGATGATTTATGGAGCCCATTTCTGCAACAAAACAATTCAAAGTTGAAAAAAATGTCAGTCAGCGCAAGTGACGTACTATTTAATATCTGTAGCGCCCTGCTGATTTGGTTACATGTGTGTTGTGCTCCTTTTTGTTATAAGTTCTGTTGTGTCCCGACTCTTCTGGGCTGGTTCAGGTGTCCACAGGATGGGGAGCCAATCAGAAGAAGGGGGAGGCGAGTGAAGATAAAGGGAGAGGTGAAGCTAGAGCCAGCATAGGGTACCCTAGCACGGACTGTATTGTTGTGAGTTTCTTGTTCCACTCTGAGTATTGTTTTGTGTTAGAATAAATGTGGATGTGTGGTATCCCTTGTGTCTTGATGAAATTCCAGTGTTAGCATCCTGCTATATTTATCTAAGGAAACGAGAGGTTTAACCAGGGATATATAACATCATGTTAACGGTCACACGCACTAATTTTAAATATCCTAATTGGGCCCACACACTCTCACATCCACTCACCCATCCACATTGCAGGCCTGTGCAGCTCCGGTAGCTCCTCCGGTGTGGTCCTCCGAATCGCTCCACCTGACGTCCTTCTATCGGCAGCAGTGTCCTCAATCTGCAGCAGCGTCTTCAGTCTGCTTAGCCTCAGAGGACTTTACAATCTGTACACATACGACATCCCTGATCTTTGACCTCACATCGGATCAGGAAAAACTCCCCAAAAATAACCTTTGACAGGGAAAAAAGGGAAGAAACCTTCAGGAGAGCAACAGAGGAGGATCCCTCTCCCCGGATGGACAGATGCAATAGATGTCATGTGTTCAGAATGAACAGCATTACAGAGTTACATAAACACATTACATGAATATGACAATGTATGAATGGACCTCCACAATCCATGAAACAGAAGGTGGTAGAGAGGAGGGGGGGCGTGGCGCATCAGCAGGGCCAACGGGGGAAGCCGGTTCACCAGGCATCAGACACCTCCAGGTCCAATGGACCCTATGAGACGTGAAGTCACAACGACTCCGGGGAGGAAGCAGAGTTAATAAGGTGCAATGGAGAGATGTAAATTCATCCATAAGGAGAAAGAGAAGAGGAGATAGGTGCTCAGTGTATCCTAAAACATCCCCCAGCAGCCTATAAGCCTATAGCAGCATATCAAGGGGCTGGACCAGGGCAAACCTGATTCAGCCCTAACTATAAGGGCTATTAAAGAGGAAAGTCTTAAGTCTATTCTTGAATGAGGTGACTGTGTCTGCCTCCCGGACTGAAAGTGGAAGCTGGTTCCATAAAAGAAGAGCTTGATAACTGAAGGCTCTTGCTCCCATCCTACTTTTTAGGACTCTATGAACCACAAGTAGCCCCACATTTAGTGAGCGCAGCTCTCTAGTCGGGCAATATGGTACTACAAGCTCCTTAAGATATGATGGTGCATCAACAATCAAGGCTTTGTAGGTGAGGAGAAGAATTTTAAATGTGATTCTTGATTTTACAGGGAGCCAGTGCAGAGCAGCTAATACAGGAGTCATGTGATCTCTTTTCTTAGTTTTTGTGAGTACACGAGCTGCAGCATTCTGGATCAACTGGAGGGATTTAAGAGACTTATTAGAGCAGCCTGATAATAAGGAGTTGCAGTAATCTAGTCTGGAAGTAACAAACGCGTGAACCAGCTTTTCTGCATCTTTTTGAGACAAGATGTGCCTGATTTTTTAAATGTTACGTAGATGAAAAAATGCAATCCTTGAGATTTGCTTCACGTGGAGTTAAAGGACAAGTCTCGGTCAAAGATAACGCTGAGATTCTTTACAGTGGTGTTGGATGCCAGGGCAATGCCATCTACAGAAACCACATCACCAGATAATTGATCTCTGAGATGTTCAGGGCCCAGTAAAATAACTTCAGTTTTGTCTGAGTTTAACATCAGGAAGTTGCAGGTCATCCATGTTTTTATGTCTTTAAGACATTCTTGAATTTTAGTAAGCTGGTTGGTCTCCTCTGGTTTGATTGATAGATATAATTGAGTATCATCTGCATAGCAATGAAAGTTTATGCAGTGTTTCCTGATAATGTTGCCTAAAGGAAGCATATATAAGGTAAATAAAATTGGTCCAAGTACAGAACCTTGTGGAACTCCGTGATTAACGTTAGTGTCATTGAGGCTTCATCGTTTACAAATAGAAATTGAGATCGATCTGATAAATAGGATTTAAACCGTAACCACTGTCCAGCTCAACCCCTGACGCTCCAAGATCTCTTTCATGAGGACCAAACCCTTTCTCTTGTCCCCAAAACACAACGTCTTCTTCCATTACACGCTGTATGGAGTCTGCAGAGGACCATAGATACTTTATTTATTCACTTTTGTCATAGTTACTCTGTGTTTACTTTTAGTCACATTTATGTCACATTTATTTTATGTAATAGTTTTTGTTAACACTGATGTTGATATACAATGTATGGAGTTGATATGGTATTGATATAAGTCAAAGATAGATTAAAGTCTTAGTTCAGAGTTTGAGAGAAATACACTTATTCGCTTTCTTCGCAACATCACCCTGGTAAAGGGTAACATATGACGATGGTCATCCATCCCACAGAGAGATGCTGACAAATACTCAACTACTACTGAGATGCAACAGCTAGGTCTACTGATGTCTGATTAAAAGTGACACCGAGCAGAGACAGGAGGTGTGTGTGTGTGTGTGTGTGTGTGTGTGTGTGTGTGTGTGTGTGTGTGTGTGTGTGTGTGGAGGTAGTCAGCATGCTATTTATATGACTGTCCTCATAGAAAACCCAAGTGTGTTTGAGAGCAGAACAGACGGCGTGCTTCCAGTCAGCTCCGTCCAACTCTGAAAGCGCTCCAGCAAATGAGAGGTGTTGTTTTGTTGCTCTGCAGACCTCAAACATGTTTTCTGATGAAAAGTTCTGTAGAATCAGTCAGATGATGATAGAGAGAGTGGAAATAAATATTCTCCCTCAATTATTCCTTACTTTTGCATTCTCAATTTTAATAAGGCCTACTTCTACTCCTTTGGAGTCATCTCCATCTTTTTTCCTCAAGGTTGCTATGGCAACAGGGTGCCTGTCTCAGTGTATATTGTCTCCAAAATGAAGGAAAAAAAGCGCAGAGATGTGATGATTCTGGGAGATAATTGTTGCAGGAAAATATATACGATGCACAGCTTTAAAATGGAGAGATGCGTTTTAAATAATCCATCCATCCATCCATTTTCAATACCGCTTATCCTCATTAGGGTCGCGGGGGCGCTGGAGCCTATCCCAGCTGACATAGGGCGAAGGCAGGGGACACCCTGGACAGGCCGCCAGTCCATCGAGGGCACATGTAGGGACATACAACCATTCACTCTCACATTCACACCTATGGGACATTTAGAGATCAATTAACCTGCAGCATGTCTTTGGACTGTGGGAGGAAGCCGGAGAGCCCGGAGAGAACCCACGCTGCCACGGGGAGAACATGCAAACTCCACACAGAAGGACCGATCCGACCGGGAATCGAACCCGCGGCCCTCTTGCTGTGAGGCGACAGTGCTAGCCACTACACCACCGTGCAGCCGTTTTAAATAATATCAAATATATATAGAGCACAGCTAAAGCTTTAGAATCACAACCCGCCCCCTTTAACTGTCCTTGTCGTGGTGAATGCAATCCAAACAATCAGCTCCAGAAGGTAATCATCACAATGGCATTATAAAAAGGGAAAACAATCATATTGTGCACAGGTCATATGAAGACTGGATGGAGAGGAACTGTGCGTCCCTTCCTCTCATGTGGGTATTACACTACAGCTAATGGCCGTGCCCTACTTTATTTGAATGCAAAGAGGGAGAGAGAAGCAGTGAGAACGAGCTCCTCTAGGCACCCACAGTCCTGACATGTCCCGCCCTCCGTCTCTGATTGGGCCTCTGACGTTCATCCGCTTCTATTAACCTGAAGTTGCAAAGGCAGCGTTGGCATCAATACTCCCAACGTTACCTTGCTCCGCCGGTGACGCCAAACAAACATGCCATCTGGTGTGAGCTTTACCACAATAACTATAGTTGTGATGAATCCAGCTATAAGTGACTGATTACACGTTTTAAAGGGGACCTGTCATGCTCATTTTCATACTTTAATTTTATTTGGTTTCTACTAGAACATGTTTACATCCTTCGATATTCAAAAAACACGTACGTTTTCATACTGTCCGGATATTCCCCCTCTGTCTGAGTAATCCATTACATATATATTTTCCGTAGCATGCCTTTAAAGTCCTTCTGACTAATACCCGCTGTTCTTATAACATATTATGTCATCGCTGTCCTCTTTGGCCACATCACTGCAGATCTTTACACACAAAATGGAATAATTTCTCCTTTTCGACATGAGTTCTTTATCTTTATTTGACATTTTTAGCTTCAGTCCGAGTTCAGTAAAGGAAGGCAAAAGGTTGGCTGTGGCCGACAATTCGGTATCATTGGGTGTGATGCAGTGAGTCATTTATTTATTTCAAAGTAGGTTGCCCCCCAAAAACAAAGAAACAAAACGCAGTCTGAGCTGTGTGATGCATGACTGAATATGGAATGCTTGTTCAGCAGCACACAGCATGCAGGAGCTATTTAAAACACTGCTGCATCCATCCATCCTCTCATCCAGCCCCATCATTCATTCATCTATTCATTGAATCATTCCCACACTCACTCTTATGTGCATTCATTCATGTTGTACAGAAAGGGGGTCATGCACTCAAGATAAGCTGGTATGAGAGGGAGCTACACACACACACACACAATGTGAACCATGTGGTTCCAGCGTTGACATGTTCATTTTTCAGAGCATGCCTTTGATGAATCCAGGGAACGTACTGAATATTCAGAGATTTGGCTGCGCATGCTCCGCTGGCCTTCCATGAGACGTTCCAACATTCAGTGCTCATAACTGTGGGAGGAGGCCTTCAAATCCTGGCAAGCAAACATGTCCAGGAGTTTGTCTTCAAAGACTGAGGCTGTGTTTGAAATGGCATACTTACACAGTATTTGAATATTCATACGCACGGCGTGGTAGTACGTGGTGCTCTCCCAATGCATGGAGTGTGGATTCTGTGTGCTGGAGAAATGCCCGGATGTATCCAACGTAAGCACGGACTCATGATGAGGAGACGTGAGCTCCCTGCACGTACTCCACTGTCCCACAATGCATTGCGTCTGGGTGCCTTGAGTCATATACCACTGTGCTGAGTTTGAATATGATTTAATTTTTACTTTGATGAGCTCTGATCTGCGAGGTTTCAGCCTCAGCTAAGAGCCAATAAGACTTGGTACCGCCCACCATCACACACCCTACTCTGACATCACGAGTAGAGCCAAAGTCTTTGGTTTTGTGGAAACTGAGATCCAGTTCCCAGCTACACAGGGGGGGCGGCACAGGGAGACTACTCCAGTGAAGTCGTGTTGACATATTGTCTTATCAGAAGCTGAGCGATACAAGTGTGCTTCCTTTTTGTAATCAGGGTCGCTCCTGGAGAAACCTCTGGCTGAGTGGAAGTGCATCCACCCACAGGTGAAGTCAGCAGAGCTGGAACTGTGTATGGGTGCTACTGCCGCCCCGTCTGAGTGGAGGGATATAATCGATGTGACGGGTCCTTCTCCTCACACTGACCCTGACTCACACACATCACAGTTCACACCAGAGGTGAATAGAAGCCATTTGACCTTTTACAGCAAACAGTGATGTGTTTGAGGTGTTCTGGTTCCTACAAACCAGAGGGCCTGCTCCAGATCACATGTGAACACGCCCTCTCCTTGTTTCCTATTATAGTGAAGCTGTCCAGCTAATTGTATGGCGACTGCAGTAAAATGCACAGAGCTGCTTCACAATAGCATCCGTTTGGCGTTGTGTTTGTGTCCACTGGATGAAATGCACGTTCAAGATCACTCACTTTCTGTTCCGTTTTGGTGGGTTGCTTGAAGTGCTGAATGGTCCTCTGGAGCCAGCAGTAATAACCTGTGCGTCTGTGTGCGTGAGTGCACGGCCAGTTGTCGGGGCTTTGTAACTGAAGACAGACGTCTGCTGCTGCAGGATGGATGCTGCTCAGAGCAGGAAATGAAAGCAAACGGCGAAAAGAGGCTGAACGTCCCTGAAGAGCTGAGTTGGTGAATGAACTGCTTTTACTTATTATTTTGTTGCATTACAACCAGGAATTCCACCGTTTTATTTGAAGTGAATACGATCTGGTGATACCAATTCCCTTCAGAAGTCACATAATTAGGTTGTCACATGTTCTGTCACATGAGTCTGTCACATGATCTAACAGAGGCCCAACTAAGCAGAGAATCATGGTAAATGGACTGTACTTGTGTTTCTCTGTTCTAGTCTTCTGACCAATCAAAGCTCTTTAAACACTACATGACATCATTCACTCATTCACACACTGATGGGAGGAGCTACCATGCGAGGTGCCACCTGTCCATCAGGACTAACGTCGATACAACATTCACACACCGTAGGCACAGCCTTTGAACCACGGACCTTGTGATTGAAGGACCGTTGTCCCGCACATTACATAATAATAAGAAAAGAGCTCATTCATGCAGGGGACAGAGTGTAGATGAAGACACCAACATATAGGAACTTGTTGCATGTTGTAGCTTCAGAGGGAAAAAAATGGAGTTCACCAGAAGGAACGAGGGAGAGTGCTACTGTAAATGACATGCATTCATTATGATTGGCTTGTGGTGTGCGGCGATAGCCTTTTTATGCCTGGAGACGGATCAGATCTGACAGAGATCTACGTCAGCCCTCCCTGGGTCACCCAGCTGGCGGAGCGGGTTCTTGAATCACGCTGTGGGTCCGAGGGTTGGACTGTGTGACGATGTTCAGGAGGATGTGATGGAGGACATTAAAATAGATTTAGCATTGTGCCATAAAGGCACGTGGCAGATCATACACACTTCAATGTATGGTGATTTGTGTGTGAGGGGGGGAGGGGCGGTCTTCTTCTACAACTACACACATGTTCAAGAGCCACTGCTTCTTGCTTCAGAGGACCGCGGTGGCTTTCTTCATCTGTCTTCCCTGAGGCTCTCTCCACTTGGTGATATGAAACATGTCTTTAAGCCTTCCAGATGCACATTGACCCACTAATACCTTTTTTATGTTGGGGGAGGATTTTTAGGGCAACATAGAAGTGGTGTATATCATATGAAAGATAAGCAGCTTGGCTCAAGTTGTTCTAGTCATAAATCCCAAATAAAAAGACTATTAATGTATGAATCAGGTATGAGACCATTATGATGGGAGTATATAATGCCATTCTCATGCGCACTTGTGTCTAATAAGTTGTTGCAGCAATTTTTGGGTTGCTACCATTTATTACACAGAAAATACGTACCACTCGAGAATTATTAAAGATAATCCAAAATACCAACACTTAGGAACACCTTATATAAGTTCATGCTGTCACTTAATATTTAACACTTTTGACCTTTGGAGATTTGTGCAAGAATTGCGTTTGGATGGATGGATGGATGGATGGATGGATGGATGGATGGATGGATGGATGGATGGATGGATGGATGGATGGATGGATGGATGGCGAGAACCTTTGTGTAAAGTGCTCAATCTGGTTCATCTGGTACACGTGTACCAAGTGTACCGCGTGAACAATGTGAACCAGGTGTACCACGTGAACCAGGTGTACCGCGTGAACCAGGTGTACCACGTGTACCAAGTGTACCGCGTGAACAATGTGAACCAGGTGTACCACGTGAACCAGGTGTACCGCGTGAACCAGGTGTACCACGTGTACCAAGTGTACCGCGTGAACAATGTGAACCAGGTGTACCGCGTGTACCACGTGAACCAGGTGTACCGCGTGAACCATGTGTACCACGTGAACCAGGTGTACCGCGTGAACAATGTGAACCAGGTGTACCACGTGAACCAGGTGTACCGCGTGAACAATGTGAACCAGGTGTACCACGTGAACAATGTGAACCAGTTGTACCACGTGAACCAGGTGTACCGCGTGAACAATGTGAACCAGGTGTACCACGTGAACCAGTTGTACCACGTGAACCAGGTGTACTGCGTGAACAATGTGAACCAGGTGTACCACGTGAACCAGGTGTACCGCGTGAACAATGTGAACCAGGTTTACCACGTGAACAATGTGAACCAGGTGTACCACGTGAACCACGTGAACCAGGTGTACCACGTGAACCAGGTGTACTGCGTGAACAATGTGAACCAGGTGAACCAGGTGTACCGCGTGAACAATGTGAACCAGGTGTACCACGTGAACAATGTGAACCAGGTGTACCACGTGAACCAGGTGTACCTCGTGAACAATGTGAACCAGGTGAACCACGTGAACCAGGTGCACCGCGTGAACCAGGTGTACCGCGTGAACCAGGTGTACCACGTCAACCAGGTGTACCGTGTGAACAATGTGAACCAGGTGTACCGCGTGAACAATGTGAACCAGGTGTACCACGTCAACCAGGTGAACCACGTGAACCAGGTGTACCTCGTGAACAATGTGAACCAGTTGTACCACGTGAACCAGGTGAACCACGTGAACCAGGTGCACCGCGTGAACAATGTGAACCAGGTGTACCGCGTGAACAATGTGAACCAGGTGTACCACGTCAACCAGGTGCACCGCGTGAACAATGTGAACCCAATGTGAACCAGGTGTACCAAGTGTACCGCGTGAACAATGTGAACCAGGTGTACCACATGAACAATGTGAACCAGGTGTACCAAGTGTACCGCGTGAACAATGTGAACCAGGTGTACCATGTGAACCAGGTGTACCACGTCAACCAGGTGTACCGCGTGAACAATGTGAACCAGGTGAACCAGGTGCACCACGTGAACAATGTGAACCAGGTGTACCACGTCAACCAGGTGTACCGCGTGAACAATGTGAACCAGGTGCACCGCGTGAACAATGTGAACCCAATGTGAACCAGGTGTACCACGTGAACAATGTGAACCAGGTGCACCGCGTGAACAATGTGAACCCAATGTGAACCAGGTGTACCAAGTGTACCGCGTGAACAATGTGAACCAGGTGTACCACGTGAACAATGTGAACCAGGTGTACCAAGTGTACCGCGTGAACCAGGTGTACCAAGTGTACCACGTGAACAATGTGAACCAGGTGTACCAAGTGTACCACGTGAACAATGTGAACCAGGTGTACCACGTGAACAATGTGAACCAGGTGTACCAAGTGTACCGCATGAACCACGTGAACAATGTGAACCAGTTGTATCACGTGAACAATGTGAACCAGGTGTACCATGTGAACCAGGTGTACCATGTCAACCAGGTGTACCGCGTGAACAATGTGAACCAGGTGCACCACGTGAACAATGTGAACCAGGTGTACCACGTGAACCAGGTGAACCACGTGAACAATGTGAACCAGGTGTACCACGTGAACAATGTGAACCAGGTGTACCAAGTGTACCGCGTGAACAATGTGAACCAGGTGTACCAAGTGTACCGCATGAACCACGTGAACAATGTGAACCAGTTGTACCACGTGAACAATGTGAACCAGGTGTACCGCGTGAACAATGTGAACCAGTTGTACCACGTGAACAATGTGAACCAGGTGTACCAAGTGTACCGCATGAACCACGTGAACAATGTGAACCAGTTGTACCACGTGAACAATGTGAACCAGGTGTACCGCGTGAACAATGTGAACCAGTTGTACCACGTGAACAATGTGAACCAGGTGAACCACGTGTACCACATGAGTCTGCGTTTTCCCAGAGAACAGGTGATTTTATAATGTGACCTTTCCAAAAATGAAATAGCTATGATGGAAAGTAACATCCTCACATCCATGACGGTACGTGTCCTCAGGACACACTGAAGGTAGAACATGCAAACCCAACACAGAGGGGCAGGCCGGCCCGGGATGGATCAGGACCCTCGTGTTGTGAGGGGCGGTGCTCACCACTACACCACCGTGCCGCCCAACAGCATCAAACATGAATATAGTCGGGCTGCTTTCCAGTCCTACCCGGTTTATGCAGTTCCCAGACTGTTTAGAGACCAGTATGCATACATTTAAAACAACCCATTATACTGCAGGCAGAAAACAATGATTATATAAATGATTTGGTGTTATCGTGGTTATTTAAATGTTACTCATGGTGCTGCTAGATTGCTGCTGGACTGTCTAATTATTAATGGCTGTGCCTCCCCGTGTGTGCTGCTAGCCGGAGAGTAAACTGCTGTTTGACCACAGATGATTTTGAAAGGTTAAATGGCAATACATATGAATGGATGAATACTATTTTGTAATTTTGTGATGCTAGGATGCTTTGGAATCTTTTTTCAGTATGTTTTGTCTTTAGGAGAGAGAGAGAGAGAGAGAGAGAGAGAGAGAGAGAGAGAGAGAGAATAGTAAACAATAGAGAAGAAAAAAGCAATGACTCCAGCAGCCATGAATTCCAAATGTGTCCCTTCCTCTATTGTTTATATTCCATTAGTCCAGGAGGGTACACTTATTACAAGCATTGGCGTGTAAGTCTAAGAAAATTGAATTGTTTATTAATAACAGATGTCTTATGATAACATCCTGAAAGAGTCTATAGGGAGGTTTGTAATCGAGGGGCTCTGCCCTGAGCAGCAGCATGAGGACCCCCTCTGACACTTGTGCTGGTGATTCTGCTGAAACTGGTAGACTGATGAAGCTGAAGAAGCTGATGAAGCTGAGGAAGCTGAGGAAGCTGATGCAGCTGATGATTCTGAGGGAGCTGATGAATCTGAGGAAGCTGATGAATCTGATGCAGCTGATTATTCTGAGGGAGCTGATTATTCTGAGGGAGCTGAGGAAGCTGCGATGACTGGGCGGTGATGGTGAGGTGGAGGAGCAAGTGTAACAGCAGCATGAACATACTGATGTCAGAGACACAATCATATTCAAAAGAGACAGCAGCAAGATGATAGGCTGGCAATGTAGGTGTGTGGCTGTGCCATTGGATGGATGTGAGCTGCTGATGAGAACAGCTGATATCAGGAACGATGACAGCAAGAACATTATGAGAGGCTGTGTGAGAGGAGTGAATGTCAGGATGTCTCTGCCGTGTTACTGAGCAGTAACCCTGATGGAGGAAACAGCTTCCTGAAGCACAGAGCCAACGAGGAGCTCGCTCAGCGGGGTCCTTGATACAGAGGAATGCTGACATCTGGTGGACAACCACTGGTATTGCCTTTGGTTGTCCATGAAAGCTCCTCTTTTATGGAACCAGCTTCCACTTTCAGTCCGGGAGGCAGACACAGTCACCTCATTCAAGAATAGACTTAAGGCTCTTTAATAGTCCTTATAGTTAGGGCTGAATCAGGTTTGCCCTGGTCCAGCCCCTTGATATGCTGCTATAGGCTTATAGGCTGCTGGGGGATGTTTTAGGATACACTGAGCACCTATCTCCTCTTCTCTCTCTTAGCAAGTTAAAGAATATGGTAATTTCATGGTCTGTTATCCTAAAATGATTGTTCATAAATAACATGTGGATATGTGTTTAAAAGTTGTTGATTATGGTGTTTTTCTTACATTGCTTATTTTGTTCTTTATTGTGCAAGTTAATATATAATAGAGTAAAGATATAACTGTGATCTACATAGCAGTCTTGAGATCGATTGCTTTAGTCTCCGCCCACATACCTCTGGGGAACTCGTGATCTTTTCCTCACTAAGTCCTTGCTGAGGAAATCACCTTTTCAGTTATGTTGTTGATTAGGAATGTATGTCAGTATGGATGTAAGATGTTTCCTGAGAATGTTGTTTGTCTATTTCACCTTCGATGGTCAGGTCATACCCCTCTCCTCCACAGTCACTAATCTGTGAGTTATGTTTGACCCTCATCTGACCTTTAATGACCATATTAAACACCTGTGAAAAACCTCCTTTTATCATCTCAAAAACATCTCCAAACTCCGCCCCACTTTAACCCTGTCAGAAGCTCGTCCACGCATTCATCTCCTCTAGACTGGACTACTGTAATTCACTCTTCACTGGGATCACTGGCAAGAACATCCAGAAACTACAATACATTCAAAACAGCGCTGCCAGGATCCTGATGAGAGTCCGGAAATATGAGCACATAACACCCGTTCTCCACTCACTCCACTGGCTCCCTGTCTCAACCCGGATTGACTACAAAGTCCTACTCCTCACCCATAAATGCATACATGGACATGCACCTCCCTACCTACAAGAACTCATTACTCCCCAAACCTCTACCCGCACCCTCAGATCTACAAACCGCTCGCTCCTCCGGGTCCCCAACACCAAGCTCCGCCCCATGGGCGACCGGGCTGTTGCTTATGGGACAGTCTCCCAGACCACGTGAGGGGAACACAGATCCTGGACTCTTTAAGACATCTTACTTGTGTTTAGGAAGATATGCATGTATATATGTTTTAGGAAAATGACCAATATCTCAGGTGTTACTTTAGACACTGTTGGTAATGTAACAGTGTAGCTTACTATGGGTGTGAGGGATTGCACAAGGAGAGGGAAGTACAGCAGGTGAGGGTGCAGAATAAAATCACATATGCAGAGGCAGTGAAGAGGAACTGATGGAGCAACAATCCACAGCAGCGGTCAAAGGAGGGCAGCATATTAATAGACTTCAAAAAGCTGGTCACTTTCATAGCAGCATAGTAAATGCTATATGGAGGTACAAAAACAGAGAGTCCAGATAATTGTTAAAGCAGCAATCCACCATCTAGACATCAGCGGACTAACATGGGAGGAGGTCAGGAATAATCTCAGTATGCAAGTCAAGAGCAAAAAGGGGACGGATATGTTTAATATGCAAATCTTTTCATACTATACTGGAATGCTCGGAGTTTGTTGGCTAATGGACAATAATTAAAAAAAATATGTCAAATGTTTCTAGTAAATCAGATGTCTTATGCATACAGGAAACATGGTACACATCTGGACTTCAGACTAGCTGGATATGCATGTGATAGGTGTGATAGGGAGTATGTATTAGTGAAGACATCACATTCAGAGAACTAAAGATAGGGACTGAGCAAGAATATGTAAGATCTGGACAATGGAAGGAGTTACACATTTTTATAATCCCTGTAAAAAAAATGAGAGGTGCCTAGGCTAAGCAGATGTCATTAAACCAGCGGGCCCTGAGACGACCAAACATGTCTAATCAAAAACAATAAATGGAGAGATTCTATAATCATGTAAAATCCTTCACAGAGGCTACAAACTGTATCAATCAACAGTCAGCAGAGTGGACTTTGCTTCTCTGTGCACGGTGAAATGATGGGTTATGGATTCATTATGTATTATTGAAGGAGCAGTGTGCAACATTCAGGTGGCTGACTTACTGTTTCTAGTTGATTAGTTTAAATTGACATTTGACAAACATTTTACTGACATGTTCTCGTTACTTTGCTGTTGTGACTCCTTTATGAAGGATCATAAACACAACTGGCTTCTCATAAACTAACTGCACAGGTGTTACAATGTCAAAACCAGTAGTGTTTGATTAGACACATTAATGTCCTTTCAAAGTGACTTGTGATCCCGTTCCTCCACATGGCCTCTCATGTGACTGATGAACACTGGTGCTTCCACCTAGTGGCCCCTGGAGGTACTGCTGCAGCTCGTCCAGGATAATAATAATAACTCATAGGATGTGCTGGAAGAGCCAGAAGGTCCTCACTGTCCATCTATAACATGTTGTGCTTATGTTCACCCAAAAGTAATATGATAAATAAATTATAAAATTAAATGAATTCCTTATTTTCTTTATTTTTTTGTGATATTCAGATGATGATTGCTGGGAAATATGCATGTCCTTTCTCTTCAGGCCCCCATTTCCCAATACAACAGCCAACGTTATTTATTCTCCTGTGAAATCCTACACATTGTTGGTGCAATATATAAGATACACCTACTTGTGTGTGTGTGTGTGTGTGTGTGTGTGTGCGCTTCATAACTAGTTGTCATGACCTCACGCCGCTAGTAAAACACACGTCTCCTTTCTGTACTCTGATCCCAAATGATAAAACTCAGCACAATTCTGAAATGTTTATTTACAGTATGCGACATTCATGTACAAATTGGTTCCCATGGTCACAGAGCTTATCGTTTCATCAAAATTAATGTACAGTACAGACCCTCAGGAGGTCTACAGTGTTGTCTAAATGTACAGTTTCAAATGAGGACTGAACCACGGGGGGGAAATGTGAGATGGATCTTTAAACAGTACTGAGGAGTTATCAACAAATCTGTCTCTTTGATATCTGCAATATTACACAAACACCTGCAATGCAAAACAAAACAGCTAAAAATCATCAAATATTTTCTCCATGCATGGCACCAAATACAGAACGAGAGGAAACACACACTCTGTTCATAGAGCAGCAGACGAGGACCACCGACAAAAAACATCTGGAGTCTCGCTTCAGAAATCACCAAGAGACTCCCAGCTGTTTGAAGGTAGACAACAGCCCACGCAGAGCCCCACTAACACTTCAGCAGCTCACTCTCTCACTCTCGGACCATGTCCACTAACGCTTTGACACACCGCCACGGCAGTAGAGCAGGGGCGTCCTTCAATCGGAGGGATCGGGGGTTCGATCCCCGCTAGATCGCCATGTCAATGTGTCCTTGGGCAAGACCCTTAACCTCCAGTGCATGGTGCAGGTGGCACCTCGCTGGCAGTGTATGATGCACATGATGACATGGAGGGTTAAACTATGCACGTACATGGAAATGCTAAATGTTTCACATCAAAAGCATTCATAGAAGCAGCACTGCACATGTGTGATGGATTCAAACCGTTAATGTAACATGCAACTGAGAGCAGCTACCAGGCTGAAACATGCAACTGAGAGCAGCTACCTGGCTGAAACATGCAACTGAGAGCAGCTACCAGGCTGAAACATGCAACTGAGAGCAGCTACCAGGCTGAAACATGCAACTGAGAGCAGCTACCAGGCTGAAACATGCAACTGAGAGCAGCTACCAGGCTGAAACATGCAACTGAGAGCAGCTACCAGGCTGAAACATGCAACTGAGAGCAGCTACCAGGCTGAAACATGCAACTGAGAGCAGCTACCAGGCTGAAACATGCAACTGAGAGCAGATACCAGGCTGAAACATGCAACTGAGAGCAGATACCATAACCACACTCAAGGAATATTAATCCAAACGGTTTGTGTTTATGTAAAAGTAATAATCATATTAGACTATTTCTTGACTCTTTAAAGCAGTAAGCTGCAGTATCAGTCGGGACAGACCAGAATACACACCTTACGAAATATATTTACCCTCAAGCAGTAACTGTCTGTGAGGTTCTGAGGAAGAACCTGAACCTGACCATGAACTTGAACATGAGCACATACCCAGACATGCACATGCACCTGACCATGAACTTGAACCTGAGTACATACCCATACATGTGCCTGAACCTGACCATGAACTTGAACCTGAGCACGGGCCCAGGCATGTACCTGAACCTGACCATGAACTTTAACCTGCCCGTGAACTTTAACCTGAACCTGAGCATGGACCCAAACCTGTACCTGAACCAGACCATGTACCTGAACCTGACCATAGACCTGAGCACACGCCTGAATATGTACCTGAACCTGGCCATGGACCCGAACATGAAGCTGACCATGGACCCGAACATGAAGCTGACCATGGACCTGAACATGGACCTCATGGTGGACCTGAACTTGGACCTCATGGTGGACCTGAACATGGACCTCATGGTGGACCTAAACATGGATCTCGTTGTGGACCTGAACATGGACCTCATGGTGGACCTGAACTTGGACCTCATGGTGGACCTGAACATGGACCTCATGGTGGACCTAAACATGGATCTCGTCGTGGACCTGAACATGGACCTCATAGTGGACCTGAACATGGATCTCGTCGTGGACCTGACCATGGATCTCGTCGTGGACCTGACCATGGATCTCGTCGTGGACCTGACCATGGACCTCGTCGTGGACCTGAACATGGACCTCGTCGTGGACCTGAACATGGACCTCGTCGTGGACCTGACCATGGATCTCGTCGTGGACCTGACCATGGATCTCGTCGTGGACCTGACCATGGATCTCGTCGTGGACCTGACCATGGATCTCGTTGTGGACCTGAACATGGACCTCGTCGTGGACCTGAACATGGACCTCATGGTGGACCTGAACATGGATCTCGTCGTGGACCTGACCATGGATCTCGTCGTGGACCTGAACATGGACCTCGTCGTGGACCTGAACATGGACCTCATGGTGGACCTGAACATGGACCTCATGGTGGACCTGAACATGGACCTCGTCGTGGACCTGAACATGGACCTCATGGTGGACCTGAACATGGACCTCGTCGTGGACCTGAACATGGACCTCATGGTGGACCTGAACATGGACCTCGTCGTGGACCTGAACATGGACCTCGTCGTGGTCTCCTCTCTGCATTCTGGTCCATGTTCTTCCCCTCGGGGTTCGTCTCTGGGTGAATCTAAATGTGCTTATTCTTCATGTGCACACCTCACCAGAGAGGAACTGAGGAGTCCAGCTAAGACTTCTAGAGTCTGCTCACTTTACTAAAACACAACGTGGATATATAGCACACATATTTATTCAAAGACATTGTTTTCACCACACGGTCCATTGAGAAGCTTTCGTCCTCAGTAATCTTCTTCTCTCCCAGTCGTCACGAAGTTGTAGTTTAAACTTTCAAAGGTCTTCTTCTCTCAGGCTGCTGGTTCTTTTTCTGAAAACAGGGCATCTGCTGAAGAAGCTCCAGTGATTAGATTGAAAGCTCCAGAAGAACTTCCAAATGGACCAGTAGTAAGATTGTTTTGTCAACTGCAAGAAAAACAAACTTTCAATCTCAACCCGTGTTTCCGTGCGTGTGTTGAGGCTCTCCATCGCCCAGTGTGAGCCTGCTGGTCACAAGCGGTCACGTCCATGGACTCTGTGGGAGCTACAGTCTGACAATTTAAAGGCCTGGTCCAGAAGGTGGAGCCTCTGATTGAGCCTCCCTCCCTCCCTCCCTGTCTGATTGTTGACAGTCGGTCTAAAAGGTTAAAGTTCACTTCTTTAGATTCCCTCCGGTTTAGATTGGGCCAGTTGAGAGACAGAAAAGGAAAGTACAACGCAAACCAAAGCAAACACAAGACACATACATCTACTGCAGAAGCTGTCAAGCACAGCGATGCATTATGGGAGAAAAATGTGATGAGGTCGGTATAAAAAAGGACATGAATCCGACTGCTTAAATAAGGATCTGATTATACACATACACTATATATGTAAATAGAGAGGGGAATTTGTATAATCAGAGGGTTTCTTTATGTTACCGTGACAACACTATTCATGGGAGGGCGGGTCAGTAGATGAACTCCCCAGGGACCGCCTGCAACGCACTGAAAGGCTCCTCGAACTTGAAGCGCTTGGAGATGGCCTCCTGCTCGGCAGCCAGGGCCTCCTTCTCTGAGGAGGATGACTGGCGGCACTGACCCAGCGTGTAGGCGGCCACCACTATCAGCTCCTCCGTCACCGGGACCCCCCCGTCCTCTTCCTCAGCCGTGGTTGTGCTGCTGGCAGGTTCAGGGCTACTGGTGGAGCTACTGGTGGAGCTACTGGTGGAGCTGGATGCCTGCTGTTCCTCCACTGCCGTCTGGGGTTCCTGAACCTCTGAGAACTGAAGCCAGGGGTGTTTGAGACACTGCTCGGCTGTGGCCCGATCCCTAAACACGCACACGCACACGCACACGCACACGTGCACACACACACACACACACACACACACACAAATATAGCTGGATATGTTCAGGTCTGCTTGTGTTCTGTGTTGAATACATGGTTTCATGTTGGGAGGAACTGGCACAGCGCTCACTTTAACGGGTCCAAGAGAGATCACTGAGATCCTTGATGGACTTTTAAGGATTTTGGTACTTTTTGTGTCTCAAGAAACACTGTGATTACATACAAGAATAATGAATCAACCTGAATGAATTGTCTTTTCTTCTCCCAATATATATTCAGAAAGAACCGATAAGAGACTCAACAAGAGTACTAGCGCCGATGGCCCGCCCCTACCAACCCTCCCCATAAGGACCCCGGGTGCAGGTGGACTGAGGAGGGCACTGACTGTGGCTGCTTGCGGAGCAGCGTCTGGATGAAGGACAGGGCGGTCCGGTCAGGCTGCTGCAGCTCCTCCTCGCTGTAGCTCACGTTGAGCTGAGAGATGTTGAGGAAGGTCTCCTGCTTGTTCTCGCCCAGGAACGGGGAGATCCCCGTCAGCATCACGTAGGCCAGAACACCAGCGCTCCTGAACACGGTGCGGCCGGGGGGAGGACACAGAATCCACAATGCATGAATGAGATTACAGCTTTCCCCCAGTAGAGGCCACAATGCTATTTGTTCACAATGCAACAAATAGCTATTACAAATGAATAGGGACAAATAAACATTATTATCTGACTGTCATGACTTCATTTCCCAGCTATTTGTGTCACAGTGTTTGAGTTTATTGCTGAAAAGCAAAGATGGATATGCCCCAACTGTCCCCCTGTGCCTTCTACTGTATGTACACTACACTACAGTTTGAACTATGTCCATGTTTCTGAGCTTTCGACACATGTTCATGAGCAGATACTTGTGTTGTCGTAAATTCTGCATGTTCCATCATGTCATGAAATGCTTTCACTGCAAAACAATGAATGTTCTAGTTATGATGGTTTTATTGGTGGAAATGACTTGAAATCATGAAATGTATCAATGAAATGTGGAAGCTAACTTTACGGAGACATGATGTTTACATTAAAAGAACCTCCTTACAAATGGTTGTAGCCATGACAGGACAGACAGGGTCTACTTCTTCAGTGGGTCATGATGGATTGACATGCATGGTCCCCAGAGAACCTCTGATGTGGTTCTGAGTACCAACTACAGGAGATGTTTGGTTCACACTCTCAAGATGAATTGTACTCCTTCTGGTGATTTATTAATGTCATTATTAAATTCATCTTATTTATTTTTGGTTTATGAGCATTCCCATTCCACTCAGTGGCAGTACACAGAAAGACAGAGCGTTGTGATCTACCACTGGAGGCCAGAGATGGACATGTTCATGTGACCCTGAAACAGAAGAGTCCTCTTACCACATATCTGTAGCTGTGCTTATGGGCTCATAGTTCAGAACCTCAGGAGCTGGAAACAAGAACACAGGCGGACCAGTCCATCACTCACAACATCTGGGCAAAAAGGAGTGCAGTGTAGCGGGAGAAGTGAACTCACCGACGTACTCCGGAGTCCCCATGATCTCCCTGAGCTCCTGGTGGCTGCTCACCATCCTGGACAGACCAAAGTCCACGATCTTGATGTCCCCCAGAGGAGAGCTGCTGGTCAGTAGGATGTTCTGAGGCTGACGGCACATCACAGGGAGCACACATGAATGAGAGAGTACGACGACACATGAAGATCCTACAGGGTCGACTCGTAACGCTTCTCGAGTCGTCTTTTGTTTCTGATGGATCAACTCTGACACATTCTGTCTTCTGAGGGGCTCTACAACACTTTGCTCACACAGACACACTGCATTATTCTTTATTCAAATAAAATGTTATATATATATATCACACACAATGTCATGTGTGACTGTGTTCACGTCACTGATCACTGAACCACAGTACCGTACAGTACCGTACTGTACAGTGCATTACAGTACAGCACCGTACAGTACATTACAGTATAGTACAGTACAGTACCGTACATTATAGTACCGTACAGCACCGTACAGTACATTACCGTAGTATAGTACAGTACCGTACTGTACATTATAGTACCGTACAGCACCGTACAGTACATTACAGTATAGTACAGTACCGTACAGTACACTACCGTACATTATAGTACCGTACAGTACATTACAGTATAGTACATTACCATTCATTATAGTACCGTACATTATAGTACTGTACATTACTATATAGTACAGTACCGTACATTACAGCACCGTACAGTACATTACAGTATAGTACAGTACATTACCGTACATTATAGTACCGTACAGCACCGTACAGTACATTACAGTATAGTACATTACCGTTCATTATAGTACCGTACAGTACATTATAGTACTGTACATTACTATATAGTACAGTACTGTACATTACAGTACTGTACAGTACAGCAGGAGGCCTATTGAAAGGCAATGGTCTCCATCAGCACCACTGGGGGGGTGATACACCATGACATGTGCTGCTCTATATACAGAGCAGGTTGAGGTCCAAGAGAAGGGTCATCGCCTCTGTGCTGCATCTCCACTACACGACTTACAGCTGACCTGAGAGCAGCTCTTCAGCCCGAGGCCCACCATCACTGCTCCCAACAGGAGTGAAGTCATCTATCAGCTGATTCCAGTGTACACATCTCAAAGTGGCTTATGGCCCAGGATGTTAGACTTGTTTTCCCTCCATGAGGGCCTCAGCATGAGAAGTCTGGCCTCCCCCTGGTCTAGACCACCTGATTATGTCAGGGCTCTCATGTCAGAGGGAATGAATTAGGATTCATCTCAACACACTCCTTTCAGACATCATGGAGAGATGTGAGCAGTGATGTAAGACCTGGACAAGAAATGTCTGTGTAAGTCCACTGACCTTCAGGTCCAGGTGGACTACATTGTTCTGGTGGAGAAAGGACACTCCCTCCAGGATCTGCCTCATGAGCCTCTTTACGTCCTCCTCACTGAAGGCCTCGTCTTCCTCGTCTGACACGCACTGGTTGAAGATCTCACCTCCAGCAGCACTGCGCACGCACACCCCCCCCCCCCCCCACACACACACACACACACACACACACAAACACACACAAACAATTCAATTCAATTCAGTTTATTTTGTATAGCCCAATATCACAAATTACAAATTTGCCTCAGAGGGCTTTACAATCTGTACACATACGACATCCCTGACCTTTGACCTCACATCGTATCAGGAAAAACTCCCCAAAAATAACCTTTGACAGGGAAAAAAGGGAAGAACCCTTCAGGAGAGCAACAGAGGAGGATCCCTCTCCCCGGATGGACAGAAGCAATAGATGTCATGTGTACAGAATGAACAGCATTTACAAAGTTACATAAACACATTACATGAAACACACACAGACACAGTACATCAGATCAGAAATTTTCCCTTGCCAACTTGAAAAGATTATTAGATCATCTGGGTTTTCTGGAGTGCATCCATTCCCTCTGCTTAACCTAAGCAGGGCTAGAAGCACATCCCAGCATTCACCAGGCAAGAGGCAGATACAAACACGTAGGTCAGGGCTTTCAGAGCCTGTGCCTGTGAGAGGGAACTCAAACTGCAGCCTGTGTTTCCTGTCCCCAACCTCAACAAATCCATGGTGGAGCACTGGGCTCTTTGTGGTGGAAATGAACCACTAACCCGTGAGTGAATGTGTGCGTGGTGCTTTCATGCCCCCGTCCTGAGGTAAACTCACACAGATAAACTCAATTAGACCGGGCGCGTGATGGAACAGAAAAAGACAGGAGGGCAGTCTAGAATAGACATCCCCTCAGGGGGGACGGTACGCTGAATTAGGCGAGAGGAGTGAGCATGTTTTGGGTTTTTCAAGGGGAGAAGAAAAGGTCTTTAACCCAAAAAGAGAGGAGGGGAAACACTGGATGTCAGACTTGGTGCATGGTCCCCAATTCAATTCAATTCAATTCAGTATATTTTGTATAGTCCAATATCACAAAATACAAATTATCCTCAGAGGGCTTTACAATCTGTACACATACGAAATCCCTGTCCCAGGACCTCACATCGGATCAGGAAAAACTCCCCAAAAATAACCTTTGACAGGGAAAAAAGGGAAGAAACCTTCAGGAGAGCAACAGAGGAGGATCAGTTGTCAAGCTCCTCTTTTATGGAACCAGCTTCCACTTTCAGACCGGGAGGCAGACACAGTCACCTCATTCAAGAATAGACTTAAGACTTTCCTGTTTGATAGTGCTTATAGTTAGGGCTGAATCAGGTTTGCCCTGGTCCAGCCCCTTGATATGCTGCTATAGGCTTATAGGCTGCTGGGGGATGTTTTAGGATACACTGAGCACCTATCTCATCTTCTCTCTCTCCCTATGGATGAATGTACATCTCTCCATTGCACCTTATTAACTCTGCTTCCTCCCCGGAGTCGTTGTGACTTCACGTCTCATAGGGTCCATTGGACCTGGAGGTGTCTGATGCCTGGTGAGCCGGCCTTCCCTGTGAAAGGTTATTTTTGTGAAAGGTTATTTTTCCTGATTCGATGTGAGGTCCTGGGACAGGGATGTCGTATGTGTACAGATTGTAAAGCCCTCTGAGGCAAATTTGTAATTTGTGATATTGGGCTATACAAAATAAACTGAATTGAATTGAATATAAGCCTATAGCAGCATACCTAGGGGCGGGACCAGGGCAAACCCGATTCAGCCCTAACTATAAGCACTATTAAAGAGGAAAGTCTTAAGTCTATTCTTAAATGAGGTGACTGTGTCTGCCTCCTGGACTGAAAGTGGAAGCTGGTTCCATAAAAGAGGAGCTTGATAACTGAAGGCTCTGGCTCCCATCCAACTTTTTAGGACCCTAGGAACCACAAGTAGCCCCGCATTTAGTGAGCGCAGCTCTCTAGTGGGGCAATATGGTACTATAAGCTCCTTAAAATATTTTTCCTCAGAATTTGAAATGTGATTCTTGATTTTACAGGGAGCCAGTGCAGAGCAGCTAATACAGGAGTCATGTGATCTCTTTTCTTAGTTATTGTGAGTACACAAGCTGCAGCATTCTGGATCAACTGGAGGGACTAAAGAGACTTATTAGAGCAGCCTGATAATAAGGAGTTGCAGTAATCTAGTCTGGAAGTAACAAACGCGTGAACCAGCTTTTCTGCATCTTTTTGAGACAAGATGTGCCTGATTTTTGAAATGTTACGTAGTTGAACAAATGCAATCCTTGAGATTTGCTTCACGTGGAGTTAAAGGACAAGTCTCGGTCAAAGATAACGCCGAGATCCTTTAAAGTTATGTTGGATGCCAGGACAATGCCATCTACAGAAACCACATCACCAGATAATTGATCTCTGAGGTGTTCAGGGACAGTAAAATAACTTCAGTTTTATCTGAGTTTAACATCAGGAAGTTGCAGGTCATCCATGTTTTTATGTCTTTAAGACATTCTTGAATTTTAGCTAGCTGGTTGGTCTCCTCTGGTTTGATCGATAGATATAATTGAGTATCATCTGCATAACAATGAGAGTTTATGGAGTGTTTCCTGATAATGTTGCCCAAAGGAAGCATATATAAGGTAAATAAAATTGGTCCAAGCACAGAACCTTGTGGAACTCCGTGATTAACGTTGGTGGTCATTGAGGCTTCATCGTTTACAAATACAAACTGAGATCGATCTGATAAATAGGATTTAAACCAACTTAGTGCGGTACCTGAAATGCCAATCGACTGATCCAGTCTCTGTAATAGGATGTTATGATCAATGGTGTTGAACGCAGCACTAAGGTCTAACAAGGCCAGTACAGAGATGAGTCCTTTATCAGCACTAAGGTCTAACAAGACCAGTACAGAGATTAGTCCTTTATCAGCACTAAGGTCTAACAAGACCAGTACAGAGATGAGTCCTTTATCAGCACTAAGGTCTAACAAAACTAGTTCAGAGATGAGTCCTTTATCAGCACTAAGGTCTAACAAAACAAGTTCAGAGTTAAGTCCTTTATCTGATGCAATTAGGAGGTCAATGTTCACCAGTGCTGTCTCTGTACTGTGCTGTTTTCTAAATCCTGACTGAAACTCCTCAAATAAACTATTCTGATGTAGAAAGTCACACAACTGACTTGCGACTACTTTCTCAAGGATCTTAGAGAGGAAGGGAAGGTTAGAGATCGGTCTGTAGTTAGCCAACACCTCTGGATTAAGAGTGGGCTTTTTCCCCACAGAGCTGAACCAAGCAGGACTGTCAGCAGAACCTGTGCTAGTAACGGGTCCTGGTCCTGCTGTACAGGACGAAGCCGGAGGGCATGTCTTCGGTTTGGTTTGTTTGTTTGTCATCAGGATTACAGAACATGCACATGCACATGCAGATAGAAGGGCACGGACTGAGGGAGAGCCCATTCAATTTGGATGTGGATCCGAGTCATGTGACAGTTGTCCTTGTAGTTACTAGAGTTACCTGTATGCTTCAAAGCGGTGTGAGTACTGTACTTCTACCACAAGGTGTCACTCTAGACTCCTGCAGTGCTCACACGTCGCCTCGTCGAGGGTTTTGTGCTTTCGTCGGCCGTATCGGTGCAGTTTTTGTAAACCAACTTTGCCATGTCTCTCGGTGGCCGAGCAACCGACCCGCTTCAAATGGGAACAAGATCCCAACAGCGAACAGGCACGGCCATCATCAACTTGCCTCCAATTCTAATTGCCAATTATCAATTATCCACATTACCAGATACAGATCCCTTTGTTGTTTAATTATAGCAGCTACAATCCCGACATTTTCTTTTGCCACGGCCCCAAAAATGAGTAAACTGTCAAAAATACTAAATGTAATACTTTTACTTTGCTATAGTCATCTATAGTCTCCTTGGCCCTGCTTCCTGCCTCCCGTTCCTTGGCCCTGACCTGGGCCTGGCCTCCTGCCTCATTGGCCCTGCCCCCTGCCATGGCCCTGCTGAAGCCCCTCCTCTCTACCTCCTTCTGTTTCATGGATCATGGTCCATGCCTACTACTCATTATTCATAATTTCTATCATATTTATTGAATGTGCTGTAACGCTGTTCATCTGTACACATGACATCTATTCATTTGTCCATCCGGGAAGAAGGATCCTCCTCTGTTGCTCTCCTGAAGGTTTCTTCACTTTTTTCCCTGTCAAAGGTTATTTTTGGTGAGTTTTTCCTGATTCGATGTGAGGTCAAAGGTCAGGGATGTCCTATGTGTACAGATTGTAAAGCCCTCTGAGGCAAATTTGTAATTTGTGATTTTGGGCTATACAAAATTGACAGAATTTAATTGAATAGTGTTTTAGTGCTTTAACACTATACATGTCATCATTCACATTCATTCACACACTGATCATCAGGACTAACTAACATTCGTACACCTGGGGGTCAAATCAGGGTTAGGTTTCTTGCCCAAGGACACATGGATCAAACCACAGATCCTCTGATTGAAGGACCCTGTTCTCCCCTGAGCCACAGTCTAATCGGCTTAGAGCGTGTTAGGAAGTTAAACAGCTTAGTTCATCTCTAATATCAATTTAAAAACATCTGGATTTATTCTAGTTTATCAGCAACACTACATTTTACTAGATTACATGTGAACACATCATGAGAACGTTATCATTTACCTTCAGCCAGGACTCGTTTTCACTGAACTAAGCCTGAACGCATCATAATGTTACAGAATTAAACCTTCCTCCGTTAGCGACGCTGCCATGGTTACCAGCTCTCCTGCGTCTTTCAGCACGGATTGGTTGATTACAAAGAAACATTATCAGAGATCAGAGACTCGAAAAGCATGAAGCATATGTCCTGATTTCATATTTTACTGAACGATTGTCAGTAAAACTATATTTCACACTGTGATGGTTAATGTTAAACTGTGACATTAATCCATGTTCACATGCGTGACCAAATACTGAGATCTCTTAAACACTGAGTGTGTTCAGCAGGAGTCTGCAGAGCACTGGCTTTGTGAGAACTAACATAACAGCAGGCATTTCAAAACGGAATAAAGGAAGTTAATATGAAGTGGTGCAGCAAAGAAGCAACATCCACACATTCCTGGAGCTGGACACAGCAAGCGTTTGGCATTTGTGCTCGAAAACTAAAAAAAAAGACCTTTTTTCCCCCGTGTTTAACATCACATTGCTATGAGTGGCTAATTCCCTCTGTGTTCATAAAGGGCTGTGAGAGAGACTCCAACACTGGATGATTGGACAGGGGGACAGGACTAAACCCTCAAGGACTTTTTGTTATAGTATTGTAAATATTGTGCATTTTTTCATACTTAATATTAACCTTGCTTGCTGCTGCTACAACCAAATTCCCCCCTGGGGATGAATACAGAATATATTGGGCCCGCTAGCAGCTAGGCATATTCATGCAGTGGCTCTATCTAAGAGCTGATATGTGAACATCTTAATAATGTAGATTAAAAAAGTCTTTTTTAATTCATACAATGTGTTGAGTAGTAATCAAGATATTCCCATATCTTCTAAAGTAGTTTCCAGAAGTAGTTTCTGGAAGTAGCTCATGTGTCTGGGTGGAGCTGTCCTTCACTTTGAAACAAACACTCGAAGAGGCCCCGCTAAATGGGTCATCCTCACGACAACACAACCACCAAAGCGGGTCGGCCTGCTTGTCTGTGTGCCGTGGCTCTGGAGCCCGGTGAGGTCAGGTTCCTGCAGGACATGTGATTGGCCAGTGGCTAATGCCATGAATGAGATCAGTGTTAGCGCAGCGCTGTGGGAAAAGGATCGATTGAGGCTGTGATCAGCCGCCCGTTACGCTCCACCTCAGATGGGTTAGTTAGGGGGAAAAGGAAACACAAACTTCAGCTGACCTAAATACTCTGCTTCATATCTGACCTGTAGCAACAGAAGAGGACGGGTGGAGGAGAGGACAACAGAAGAGAGCCGAGACAAAGAGACTACATGTGCATGACCAGGACCAGGGGATCCTCCTGTTTGAGTAACGTTTGTTGAGGGGGGTCTTTTTATAAAATTCAAATTAAACTACAGATGTGTGCTTTTTAGATCTTGCTTTGACCGGTCACGTGTGCTCATGCGGCTCTACTGACATAATGAACTCCCAACTGGAAGCTTTGGCCCCTTTCCCTGTTTCCCTCACCAACCCCCCATCATAGCATGAATAGTTTTCCAGGTCAAGCCTTATTCATAGCATATCTGAACCCTCCTCCCTCCATCTACTCCTCCGTCAGGCCTCCGTCATCACCGCTTGCCCCACTGCACTGAAATGTCCGTCAGCTGTCAGCAAGATAAAAGACGGGCGATGTTGTCAACATCCCTTTAAAAGGAAGAATGAAAGCATTCTGCTCTATTTCCTCTCTGATGTATAAGGAAAGAAGATGTGTGTTCACATGCACTGAATGGCGCAGCCACACAGCCTCCCCTCTTATGATTCATATCTTCATATCAAAGATTCCTTTGGATGTTTAGAAATCTTTATTACTCTTATCAATATAACACTATTAATATATTGAGCTCAGACTGGGGCTAGCGATTCAAAGTGTTGTAGCACAGGCCACTAGATTGTACCACAAATGAAGAAGTATGCAATAAGTTCAGTGTAGTTTGAGAATATGAGCATTTTGGAAATACCGTTTCAAAAGCAACTCCCATAAAAGGTCCAAGGAACATAGTGACAAGCCTTACCTGTCATTAGAGTCTTACTCTGTCTCAAGCAACAACATGGAGGTCATTTAGAGGACGTTTGTCAAGAGTCTCACTGAATCCAAGTAACCTATCAGACCAGCGACTGCATACAGGAAGTGGACGTAGTCATGGAGACGTCACCCATTGCTTTGTGGACTGTTTTGAAGAGACAGAAGTGATTTTGCCATCGCCTTCTTGGATTGTGGCCGTCGCTATGTTGTTTATTTTGCAACCAATAAACCAAAGTTACCAGATTTGCAGTCTTTCAGAGAAAAATGCTCCGTGTATTTGATAAATGAATCTATCCCCCATGCTCTCTCTGACGTGCGCACACACACACACACACACACACACACACACACACACACACACACACACACACACACACACACACACACACACACACACACACACACACACACACACACACACACACACACACACACACACACACACACACACACACACACACGATGCAAGCAGAGCCACAGAGTTCTGAGACACATGCATAGTATGTTGTCTGCTACACTTGCCTAATTAGTGAGTGAGCAATGTGGCTATTAACATTCATACAAACACACATTTGTGTATACACATATTGGGCTATACAAAAAATAAATAAACTGAATTGAACATTCCTCACTTCAATTAGGCCCGTTCCTGAAATAACTTTCTCAGATCCCAGGGAATTTAATAATGCATTAGAACACACAACCAAACGGTGGTGTATTTCTGTGTGTGTAGCTCGGTCTGTGGGTGTGTGAGTGTCCGTGACAGGGAGCACTATCCTCATACAGGGGAGCAGTTAATTCTGGGATTATCCTTTTTATGAACAATGGCTGGGATTGGGATTATGGGCCGAGGGTGGGAGGGATCGAGGCGACTGGAGCATTTAAAGGGCAATTATGGGATCTCCTTAACAGGACAGATTGCATTGTGTGGCATGTGCTGCTGACGGCACCTAATCCTGTAAAACACTGGCAGCCTCTCTCAGTCTCCATGTCCATGTCTCTCTCCATGCAACCACAGGGGCAACTCGGGCTGACCGTGGTGATGAAACAAGTAGAGAAGTAGAAGTGGAGACGTACCCATGGATCAGCTGCCGATTTACACCGTTCAGCTCATATGCCACAATCGTATATTTATGGAGTCTGGTGGCTTTGAGGAGAGCGATGAATCATGAATGATCGAGATGAAGCGGCAAAGAATGGAGCGGCAAAATAAACTATTTGCGCCACCGAACACATATCAGTTTAAAAGGCAGGGTTGGTACTCTTGAGGGAGCCCAGTGTTTCCAACTCTTTTCCAATGAAAGGTGCTCCAAAAGCCACTCCCCCAAAATGATCATTAAACGACCACAATGCTTCCGTTAGTGCTCAACTAGCAGCGTGTGCAACACTGCAGTGACGTGCAAAGAGTAAACACAGGTAGGTAGCCCCTCCTGTCCTGTTTGAGTCATTGATTGCTGTTGGGATGTCATATCTCAAATGTTTTGAAAGAAGAGTACCAACCTTACCTTTAAAGTATGCTATAGACCTCATAGTACACAGGGCGCGCTGGTCCGCATCGACCCGGGAGTTTGTTTGCGTTATCGTGTGGCTGTAACGTCAGCGTGTGTGTGAGCGTTACTGTACGTCACACGTTTACATGGAGACAGCTCACGTGGGAAAGAGCTTTTCTTGACACTCACACATATGCACCTCAACCTGAATCGTAATGTTTGGATTTTAATACATGAGATACACCACTGAAGCTACAGGGTGATAACACCCTTCCTTTAAGGAACATGGAGAAAATCATTTAAAGAAAACATTGAAGGGGAACTCACAGCGGGCCAACTACGTACACCCAGAACCAGCAGCTGTATAAGGTCTGGCATGAGAACACTGGTGGAGGCATCAGCTGTCACTGTCTGTCTGTGCAGAGTTCATGAGCCACTGCTGATCCACAGTGTGTCAATAGCCTCTACTCAACACAGACTCTCATCTGCCAGTGTGTGTGTGTGTGTGTGTGTGTGCAGTGGGGGTTCTGAGTGTCACTATGGTGAGGGACGCAGGCAAAATCCAATAGGGCATGTGGAGGGAGAGACGAGGCCAGGAAGAGAGAGAGAGAGAGAGGAAAGTGAGAGGGACCTTCTTCATCAGACTGGTGTGCCACACACACACAGTATATATATATATATATATATATATATATATATATATATATATATATATATATATATATATATATATATATATATATATATATATATATATATATATATATATATATATATATAGATAGATGCTCAAGAGGACACATGCAAGGCCCATTGTTGGAATAGCTGGTGTTTGCTGAAGCATTAAAGTGTGGCCTGGAGCTCTACAGGACTAAAACAGCTCGGACCATGGGGCCTGTCCCTCACATGTTTACTTCCTGTAGGTTCTCTATGTTCAGGGTCAGGCCAATCTGCATCCAGCTCATACATGGCTGTGTGAACCGCTCAGGGTTACAGCTTTTTACTTTACGTCCAGCAAGAGAGTGCTCAGGAAGGAGTCCTACAACCTGTTTGTTCTACGACATTACATACGTCACCAATAATTCTTGAAGCTTTTTATGAGTCTTAGAAAATGCGGTTGCTAACAAGAGTCTAAATGAGAGGACTAAGCATCCTCACTAGAACACTAGTCCTCCTTTAGCTTAGTGATAGAGACCTGAAGTCATGTGACCGTGGTAGCTTTTTACTGCGTTTACGCTTCAAAATCAGAATGTTTGTTTGTGAAGGTCATCTACAGAGCTTATTTTCTGCAATTGTTCAATGAAGAACTCCCGTCAGCTCCTCGTTGAGGGAACCGGTGCCCAAAGAAAATCCCTGCAGTACTTATGAGTAATCTTTGGATTTAACTTAACTTTGAGTATTCTGCTGTCACAAAGCTGGCGCATTTTCAACACACGTCAACAGCCCGAAAAGCAGCATCCTCGTCACTCCTAAATCATTGTGACAGGACAGTGCTGTGATCATTAATGGAGCGCATGCAATACATCTTTATACATCCGCAGCATCACTTTGTCCACTCTGGGTGTAGCTTCAGCTTGGGCAGCAATAACCGTCTTACTTTACCTTTCACTAGTATAACTTATTAATGAGCGTGTTCATCATTTCTTTTCCTACTCACTCTAGACTTATGGGTCACAAATGCCAACTGTATGTAAAGTACTGTATAATATAATTCCAACACTATAATATTTGAACATTATTCCTAATTGTTTGGACAGCGTATTATCCTTTGATGTCTGATTATATCATATTTGTTTTCATCTCATATGAAGTCCCCCACTCCTGGTTCTGTTGATGTTGTAGCTACACTCTCTCCATGAATACACTCACTGCTGCAGAGGAAAACATGTTAACTGAGAACATTTAGTTTCTGAAACACAACCTGTGCAGGTTGGATACTCACAACTCCAGGACCAGCACCATCTCAGAAGCCATCTCGTAGACCTGGTGGAGGTTGACCACCCGATGGCTGGCTGTGGCCAGCTCCAGCACTGCGATCTCGTGGATGATCTCCATCCGGCAGTCTTGGCCTTTCCGTCTTTTCCTCATGAACTTTGCGGCGTACTCGTGGCCCGTGCATTTCTCCACACACTTTCTGACCACAGCAAACTTCCCCCTGGAAGAGAAGAGGAGCATCAGTACTGTGAGGCCATGTTTAGGTCGGGATGTAAACCGAGCTCCAACATCCTGGCCAGACGTTTACCATCTTCTGATGGAGCCACCACAGATTTGTCTTCTGAATTTGGACTCTGGTTGGTCAAATGAGTTTATGTGACTTTTATAATTAGGAAATTACGCTTTGATCCACACTGAAATGGAACTACGGAAAAGAGACTTTCAGTAATACAGTAAATCCCCTATCAAGACGTACATTGAGTCCATGACAAATATCCTTATACCAATGGTTTATGCACTCATTTATAAATCCCACAATGCAACACTGCATTTTACACTTAGTACATCTGACCCGTGGTGCGATCCAAACCGTGAGTGGTATAATAAGTAGATTATTATTATTATAACTGAATCTGTTGCACTGGATAACACTGGTAGGGTTATTGCTGGAAGACTGAGTTTGTTCTGAAACACAGCTTCACAGATACAAAGTGTATTTGGGGTTATTTCTGAGTTCAGAACATTGAGTGGATGTTGTTGGCACCGTTTCTCTTTTCTCTCTCCACCACTACTGCCTGGCCTGACCCAGTTTTATTTCTGGCTGGAAGGTGTTCAATGCGTGCACATGTGCAGGCTGCCCAGGGGAAATCCTCTGAAATGTAGCCGGTGATTGAGATGACAAGCCCACATTGTGACTTCCCCTCTGGCTACCGTTGGCAGCCAATGCTCCAATAATCAGCAGCAGCACCCTGGCTGACCTTACCAATCCACAGGCAAGGCTTCCCCTTCTTCTTTTAAAAAGGTGGCTGGGATTAATTGTGTGACCTGACATGAATGTAGGTGGAAAATAAACTATTAGTAAAAAAAGAAATTAAAAAAAAGATGTCTTACAAGTTGTCAGAAGCAACGATTCTGGTTTCTCCAGATGCAGAAAGAGTAGATCTAAGAAATAGAAAACATAGAAACTACATCGATCTGGTATGGATATTTTTCTCGGTATAAGGGGAACCAAAGGTAAATAGCGTTAAGTTCCAACAAATGTTTGGCCAGTCTGCTGTCTGCTGGACACAACGCCATTGTTCCATGTTGATTTGATGTTTGAGAGAACCAGATCACAACCCTTTCCCAAAGGGTCAACGACATCACCCTGACTCTAAGCTCCGGTTATCCTCTACGGATCTGAGCAGACTTTTAGCTAGTGGGAACCCTTTTACATTCAGGATGATACAGTATTTTTAACATTGTAGCCAAGCTGTGAAAATGAGTCAAAAAAAACTGGAAGGATGAAGCTCAGATGAAAAAGAGACGTCATCAGGGCAGAAAAGGGCAACTGAGGATTTATAAATACCCTTACGATATGGTTGCCATGTCATCGTTAATCCAACTGTAGAGCCCTGCTAATTTTGTAACATGTGTGTTGTGGTCCTTCCTGTTATCAGTTATGTTGTGTTCAGACTTTTGTGGGCTGGTTCAGGTGTTCACAGGATGGGGAATCAGAATCAGAAGAAGGAGGGAGGTGAGTGAAGATAAAGGGAGAGGTGGAGCTAGAGTTCCAGGGGGTTCGGAGTGGGAGAACAGGTGTGTTATGGTGAGGGTGAGTGCGAGCGGAGGGTTTGTGATTGGCGTCGAGGAGCAGCTACATGGAGGACAGTGAGCCGGGTGGAAAGCACGGTCGGAGTGCAGCGGACCAGCTAGCGGCTAACTCGCGAGTCGTTCGCAGAGGACAGCGCAGCCGGCGAGAAGAAGGGAGGCAGGACGGAGTTTCCTGTGATCATCGCGCTTCCAGCTGGACACCAGGGTTTCTACTAGGACTGCATCCATCACTCACCTGGGGGACCGTGAGTACTGACCCCGCAGATGAGGAGGATTTACATGAGCTCCAACAAGCGCGCCAGTATAGGGTACCCTAGAACGGACTGTTAACGCCGGGGTATTATTGTGGGTTTCCTGTTACCCTTGAAGTATTGTTTTGTGTTGGAATAAATGTTCATGTGTGTTAATCCCCTGTGTCTTGGTGTAATTCCAGTGTTAGCAACCTGCTATATTTATAAAGTACACGAGGGGTTTAACCAGGGATATATATATTCATATAAATGCATGGGAGTTGAGTCCACACCAACAGTATAGTGAGAATTTGAGTAGACCCCTTTTCAGTGCACCTCCCATGCAACAGGAGTAGGGTATGAGGCCCCTGACTAGAACAGCAACTGAGGGGGGGGGCTACACAACCTTGGAAACATAGTGGTACAAGAATGAGTCCTAGCTTCTGGAAAAAGAGTCCGCATTTCAGGCTCCCTCGTCTCGGAGTCAGTGTTTCATTTTATTAGTTTTTGGGTTAGATGCCTGAAATGAGGTCCAAGGCTTAAAATATTGAACAGTTTTGCTCTCCCACATTCAATATGTCAGTAAATATCCCACTCATGAAAGCTTTTACATGTCTTAGCTCTTCAAGGCCAGCGTCGCCGGGTCCTTTTGTCGGTGGCTAAAGTCAGGACTGTTTCGAGTGGAGAACCAAATATAAAATGAAATGCTGTGAAGCTCAACAGAAAACATAATGGGTTTCATATAATGCCGGTGGAAAGAGACAGGTAGCAGCAGGTGATGAAGAGGTAAATAGTCTACACGGCTTGAACTGTGTCTGAAAAGTGTGTGAATGAAAACCCTTTTATTATTGTAATAAAATCGGGATAACATACAGTGGTGGAATAACTTGAGTAAAAGTAGATTAATACCACAGTGTAAAAATTCCAATAAAAGTCCAGCATTCAAAATGTTACTACAAAAGTATTAGCATCAAAGTGTACTTAAAGTACCAAAAGTAAAAGTTCATTCCGTAGAATTATATATTCAATGTTACGGGATTATAACCTTTGATGCATGAAGATGTTTATATCCTTAATGTTGCAGATGTGGGAGGTGGAGCTCATTTTAATCCTGAAAGTTGTTGGTGGTCCACATTAAGGTGTGTACTTTAAATGCAAATAAGTTGTCAGATATAAATTGCCACAGTACAAAAGCATCAAAATAGAGCTTGTGTATCAAAGAAAAAATCTACGTGATGAATCCCAATTCAACTCCTGGCTCCTGGGATAGTTCAAACATTAGTTCTATTTGGGACTAGCTGTCTTATCTAAGAATGAGAATAATTCCCATCATTCTTTAATAAACCATGAGTTTGGATCTCAATGAAGAAGACTTTGTGGTTGCCACTAAGGACATGTATCAGGGTACGCCGCATGACGAGCAGCTTCATGCTCAGCGGGCCTCATGTGAGAGTCATGGGGCCGATGCAGCTGGGAGCTAGATTACAACATTGAGACATGTCTTCTGATAGCAGAGGTGGTGCGACTGCTTTCTCCAGCTTCAAAATTAATGAGAACAAGTGCATTGCAAAAGCAAAGATTTGTTCCCACAAAAATGACTAATCCTTGATTCATTTTACAAGTTGAAATTGCTTCATACTTAAATCATATTAAAAAGGTGGACAATGGATAAAACCAAAAACTGTCTCTATATAGGAACGTTCACCAATTGGGGCCGGTTTCCACAGTTCTCCTACACGCTCAGCACACGGCAGAAGTTTCAGTCGGTTGCAATCTGCAACTTCACCACGAGATGGTGCCGAATAATAAAATAAAACATGAAACATGAAACGGAAAGATTACAGCGTTCATCTGTCGACACTAGTGGTGTAATGGACCACGTCGCTCTGTGATCTGTACGGATCTCCTCAGGGTTCGGTACTCGTGTGGACCGTGGACTAATGACAAGGTTTACCACCATCTTTATGGCTCAGTGTGGGTGTATATGAAAACAATACATAATGTAACTAGATTCAGCCTAGAAATGTGTCAAGTTGAACTGGAATGTGGAGCAAATATAACTGCATTAATGTTATAATGATATCATTTAATGTGAGTTTCACCGCGACCGACTCCATGAAGAAGAAATTCAAGATGAATGGGGGTTCTGTAGGCAGGTCTGGGACTGGAACTGGACCAAGAAGGGTTTCAAAACCTGCATTCTCTCTACTGTCCACCAGGGGGCGACTCCTCTGGTTGTATAGAAGTCTAAGCATCATGTGTTAAAGCTGCATTCTCTCTCCTGACCACCAGGGGGCGACTCCTCTAGTTGTATAGAAGTCTATGCTTCATGTGTTAAAGCTGCATTCTCTCTACTGACCACCAGGGGGCGACTCCTCTGGTTGTATAGAAGTCTATGCTTCATGTGTTAATGCTGCATTCTCTCTCCTGACCACCAGGGGGCGACTCCTCTGGTTGTATAGAAGTCTATATAAATGACTCTACTTCTCTTGATTTATTCCCTCAGTAAACATTGTAAACATGAGTTTATGGTCTCAATCTCTAGTTTAAAGTCTTCTTCAATACAGCGTGATGTTCATTTAGTAAATGATGGCACTTTTTTATGTCTTTATTATTTTGGATACAGTTGGCATACAGTAAAGACTACAAGTAAAGATTCACCTGGCCTCTTCTTCCACCTGACAATGCATCAGGAAACAATGAGCAGAATCAACAATGGAATCGGTAAAGATAACATCCTATCACATCCCATCACTGGCAATATCAGTCAAATAACATAACTTCGAAAAAATATGACACAACACATTAAACTCAACTTTCACAGCTTTTAAATGTAGGTATGACATGTTTGAAATATAAAAGCATACACGGGGACATTTGGTACAATACTGCGTATTTTGAATTATTTACAATGAGTGTATAACTATATTAAAACATGTCCTCATTTTTTTCACTGCCTTGTCAATCCAATCAGATCAAGAGATGGTTTCTGGACACAAACTAAAGTGACACTGTTTGGGACAGCAGATCAAATTTCTTGACTTTGACTTTCTGGAATATACATCTTTTTAAATTTCATGAAATTCCACCAATGCTGGTAAAAGTGGAGAGGACTTTTCACAGAATACTGATGATCATAATGAGAATAGATTTTTCCTTTCAACATTGTCCCACAAATCAATGTGTCTACTGATGTGCTGGGACAGCTAGTGGAACATGTATTGAAGCCTGTTTGACCCATGGTGCTGTGGCGGGTTGAGTGCTCTTTCTCTCACAAGGTCGTTAATGCATTTCAATGTTTCACTTGTCATATTTCAGTATCCTTTTCTAGGTCACGTTGGCTCAAAGACCCCTGACAGCGGTGTGTGTGTGTGTGTGTGTGTGGGCGTGGCCATGTTTAGTTTGGGGGGTCTGGGCCAGCTCTTTAGAAACCATACTGGGCCACCACAGCCTTTTCTAAAGCAGCCTCAGCACATTTCCAAAGCCAGCAGCCCCATTCACAGACTACACCCTGAAAGAGACGGCTGTGTGTGTGTGTGTGTGTGTGTGTGCAGTAACCAGAGGAGAAGCTTTCTGTCCTGAACTTCATATTTCAGACACACACCATCATGACCGAAGAGCCTGTTTTTGGTAACAGATGAGTTGGGCGTTGTGCTTTGGGCCTCGACGATACGACTGTCAGACTGAGAGGTGACAAGCTCATCTGGACCAAGTAACAGGTGTCCTCCATTTGGTCTGTTCATGAAACTAATATGAAGTAGCCCAAATAGATAACACAAAGCAAAGGAGCGAGGCTAGGCTGTATTAGAGTGGTGATGTGTTTTTATAGAAACATGAATAATACCTCCTAACCAGCTGACACTGAGGGTTTTTGTGATGCAATTAAAGTCTAGCTGATATGCTGTGGTTGGCCTAGGGATGCCATTCCTTGTCTTCATCTTTGATGGACAATCCATGTGTCCCATGCTCTCGCAATGTGCTTCTTCCCACAACAAAGTATGAGCTGTCAGTGGTCTCAGTGCATCAGTGTTCTGAAGCAGGCTGTGGGGGCGGTTTGTGGTCTCCTATCTGGGCTCTGAGGCAGGTTGCCATTTAATGAAATAAAGATCTCCACTGGCTCGGGGCCAAACCCTCCCACTGGACATCAACAGATCCCCCCATGTGCTGGGCACACCAGGGCATCCTCCTGTTGTTAAACCTGCCACTGATGTCAGAGACAGTGACACATACTGTGGGCAGGGTAAGCCCAACTGAGTCCTGAGAGGAAGACACTGATCTGTTCTCTATCCCTATTGGCTTCCACAGGGAGACGCAAGTACTGTAGGTCTTCACCAGGCGGCAACCTCTGTTACTGCAGAGTGGAGCAGATGCTGAAGAGTCTTAAAGCTGCATTCTCTCTCCTGACCACCAGGGGGTGACTCCTCTGGTTGTATAGAAGTCTATATAAATGACTCTACTTCTCTTGATTTATTCCTTCAGTAAACATTGTAAACATGAGTTTATTGTCTCAATCTCTAGTTTCAAGCCTGCGTGATGGTGCGTCAGCGTGATGTTCATTTAGTACATTATGGTCCATTTAGAGTCAAATAGACCATAAAGCAGGGTATGCGGTTAAAAAACAAACAATGTTATTAACCATTTTGTTTTTCATAGTCGAGAGTTGATTTGATTTTTACTGTCAAATGTAAAAATCAAACTAAAATGAAAGCAATGAGCAAATTTCCATAGGTATGAGGTTGGCTGCTAGTGTGACATGTCAGTAGCAATCACTAAAGAGCTCTGCCAGCACCATATGGGCTAACAAGAGAGTGGCCATTTATGTCACTAAGACCCCTCATGCAAAAAGCTTTGGGTCTTAACCATATGGAATTCAATGACTGCTTCTCCATTGTCGTAGTCTCTAAAGGAGCTTGGCTGTGGGCCATCTGGGACTCCCACTGCAGAGACCTATTGGAGGGTATTACCTTAAACCTCCCACCATCCTCAGCCTACTTCAACTCCTAAATGTGAAAAGTGTCCAGCTAGTGGGGGTCAAACAGCAACCGTTTTAAAGCACCAACTTGTCATCCTTTTTAGTTAACTGAAAATAGTCTGCAAACACCTTTTCTTTGACAAATATGAAAAAAAATGCATAAACATCTCTCCAATGTGAGGACGTCCTGCTCATCTCTGCTTGACAGCATGGGAGCTAAATACTGGACTTTTTTGTTAAGTAAGGATGAAACATTTTGAAAAATGGATGGAATAAATGCAAGAGAAAGAGAGAGAGACCTGAACAGCCTCTCACATTTAGAAGCTGTTCCTCAGAATAACGCTCCCGGTACTGGATGTTCCTAAAGAGTGACCGTTTCCAGGTGAGGCAGAGTACTTCAGCTAACCGACTTCAGCTCAGCACTGACTCAGTTTGATTAAACTTTTCCTGAGTAAAGTGGTCGTGGAGCCGTTCTTGACGGCTTTTAGCCAACCAGCACATCACACCTCACACACTTTGTGCACACACGCGCTGCCAGAACGCCGCCGCTACAGACAGAATGTTCTGCGCTTGTTTCAGGATACAGCCCGAAGGCCCAACTGGACCAGACCTCCCACACAACCTGAGCAGATTACATCTCAGCTGAATGCAGAAAAATAAAAACAATAATTTCCATACGCTAATGATATTTATAATCCAGGTAAAAACAACAAACTATGTGAGGGGGCGGGGTAATCCGTAAGAATGAATGGAATTACACCGCGGAGTTCAAGGCTCAACCGGGGGACTGACCGAGACTGTCCTTGGTGTTGGCTCCCCCTCTTAAGCTGTACATTAAAGGGTTAGCTGTAGAGTACCAGCTGATGCTGGTGTCTCTTGAGGGACCCACAGTCCGAGAAGGGCCAACTGATCTGTGGTGGCTCTCCTGGTGTTTTGCAGAGCATTGAAGGTGGAAATCTTAGTCTGAATAACAACAAATTCTGTAAAGCGAATACAAAAATGTAAAAAAAAAAAATAATAATAATAATAATAATAATAATAATTATTATTATTATTATTATTATTATAATATATATATATATATATATATATATATATATATATATATATATATATATAGAGTGACCAAACATGGCAACCATATTTTCAGTTTCAGCAACCAAAAGCTGGAGTCTGGTTGACAGGATTTTCAAAGTGAGTGTTGAGCCTTGTTAAACGTCATTAATTTAGAGTCTTTGAGTTTTCCACTGACATGGTCTCTTGGAAACTGCTGGATGTTTTTTCCACCTTGTAGTCAAAAATATACTGACGGATCAAATTTATAATGAAAATAATCATTAGCTGTATTCCTTTAACCTATTGTAGACAGCCTCATGAGCCTTTATTAGGGCTGAAAATGAATCGGGTTCATATAAAAAAATATCACAATTTGGAAGAGTAAAATGTTGGTAGACTGATGGTAAACTGATGGTAGACTGATGTTAAACTGATGGTAGACTGATGGTAGACTGATGGTAGACTGATGGTAGACTGATGGTAGACTGATATTAAACTGTTGGTAGACTGATGGTAAACTGATGGTAGACTGATGGTAGACTGATGGTAGACTGATGGTAGACTGATGTTAAACTGATGGTAGACTGATGGTAAACTGATGGTAGATTGATGGTAGACTGATGTTAGACTGATGGTAGACTGATGTTAAACTGTTGGTAGACTGATGGTAGACTGATGGTAAACTGTTGGTAGACTGATGTTAAACTGATGGTAGACTGATGTTAAACTGATGGTAGACTGATGTTAAACTGATGGTAGACTGATGGTAAACTGATGGTAGACTGATGGTAGACTGATGTTAAACTGATGGTAGACTGATGTTAAACTGTTGGTAGACTGATGGTAGACTGATGGTAAACTGTTGGTAGACTGATGTTAAACTGATGGTAGACTGATGTTAAACTGATGGTAGACTGATGGTAAACTGATGGTAGACTGATGTTAAACTGATGGTAGACTGATGGTAGACTGATGTTAAACTGATGGTAGACTGATGGTAGACTGATGTTAAACTGATGGTAGACTGATGGTAGACTGATGTTAAACTGATGGTAGACTGTTGGTAGACTGTTGGTAAACTGATGGTAGACTGATGTTAAACTGTTGGTAGACTGATGGTAGACTGATGTTAAACTGATGGTAGACTGTTGGTAGACTGTTGGTAAACTGATGGTAGACTGATGTTAAACTGATGGTAGACTGATGTTAAACTGATGGTAGACTGATGGTAAACTGATGGTAGACTGATGGTAGACTGATGTTAAACTGATGGTAGACTGATGGTAGACTGATGGTAGACTGGTGTTAAACTGATGGTAGACTGATGGTAGACTGATGTTAAACTGATGGTAGACTGATGGTAGACTGATGTTAAACTGATGGTAGACTGTTGGTAAACTGATGGTAGACTGATGTTAAACTGTTGGTAGACTGATGGTAGACTGATGTTAAACTGATGGTAGACTGATGGTAAACTGTTGGTAGACTGATGTTAGACTGATGGTAGACTGATGTTAAACTGATGGTAGACTGTTGGTAGACTGTTGGTAAACTGATGGTAGACTGATGTTAAACTGTTGGTAGACTGATGGTAGACTGATGTTAAACTGATGGTAGACTGATGGTAAACTGTTGGTAGACTGATGTTAGACTGATGGTAGACTGATGTTAAACTGATGGTAGATTGATGGTAGACTGATGTTAAACTGTTGGTAGACTGATGGTAGACTGATGGTAAACTGTTGGTAGACTGATGTTAAACCGATGGTAGACTGATGGTAAACTGTTGGTAGACTGATGTTAAACCGATGGTAGACTGATGGTAAACTGTTGGTAGACTGATGGTAGACTGATGTTAAACCGATGGTAGACTGATGGTAAACTGTTGGTAGACTGATGGTAGACTGATGTTAAACCGATGGTAGACTGATGGTAGACTGATGTCTCAAGCCGCAGTGCAGAGCTCTCAACAGTTTTGATGGAAGATACAGTCAAACCAGCACCATCAAGAGCACTGTCAGACATGACGCCAGCCAGACATGAAACCAGAACGCTGTCAATAACTGGCCATCTATGCAGCCAGAGTCTGGACAGCACCAGTGATAAACACACCTTCATTCATATCATATAGAAATATTATGCAAGAGGGAGAAAGATACCACGCTTGATCCAAGGTAACCTTATTGCACAAGAACTTGTGTCAGCTGATCTGCCCACTGCAATCAGACTGGTACTGCAGATTAATGTAACCTTTCATGTTGTCCTGTGGCAGCTAATCTCAGTCACAATGTCAGGTCATGCAATGCAATGCCCCCCCCCCACACACACACTTAGCTTTATTTTTTTAAAACTATTCAATGTGACTCTAGTCACTCTGCGGGTTGTTAGTGGAGGTAAAAGCTTGTTCTAATCAACGGGGATTGGCCTTGTGACTCTAGATCCCAGATCAGTTTAGCCAGCAGGATGGAGGGCATTCCCTCTGCTCATTAACTTTGAAGAAATCCTGTGAAATGTTAGCTGTTCCAAAGAGTCCAGTGCTCTCATACTATGGGCTGGATTTGACTCGAGTCAAGTGTCAAGGACAAATCAGCTAATGTGTTTTTCTGATCTGGAGACAATGTGTTTATTCTTAAAGTTGTGTTCAATGACACAGCTGGAAAACAATCACAAAATGCTCATCCCACAAACAGCTGGACATCAAAGTAATATCCCGTCATACTGATGATGCCTTTGAATCAAAACTGAAGTTAGCACTGCGACCTTTTGAGCCGGTGTTTTTGGAGTAGAGCGGAGCGAGTTCAAAGAGACAATATTTACAGATATGTTTCAATCGAGGAGGTCGTATCAAATGTAAAACTATTATTCAGCAGCCCAATCGCTGACAAGGGGCCGTTGAGTGGTCCACAGGTGTCGGGGGATTTGAGTAGAATGTTTTAGATTAGTGACTTGCTAAAGAGTGATTTGTGTGAGTGTCCTAAGACGTAGGGACACAGCTGAGGATGGCTGGAGAGGAAAAGAGGGACACGCCAACAGAGACGGACAACAAGTCGTGAAGAATGTCAGCACGACATCTTGTGGCCGCACAGCAGCGCTCGATAATAAGTGTCCATAAATTACACCTGTAATCGGTTTAGAGCAGACACTTTTCTTATTATTACTCTTTGGTTCCCCTCGCACGGCTGGCAGCGGCAAGCACCGATTGGCTAACTGTTCGTCCCCTTGTGGCGCTCCTTGGCTCGATCCCTTTTTAATGAAGAAAATGCTGTTTCAACGGCGATTCTATGCCTTTAGTAGCCAGCTGTGCTCAGCGACCGGGCTACAAGTAAACAACAATAACATATTATTATTTTGCTCCTATAACACGTCTTCTTACAGACTAGTGTAAAGAAAATATATGTTACTACTTTGTCTGTTTTCGTCTGTAGATTTCTCCTAAATTCCCCAAAAGTTACAAATAGAAAATACCTAATTTGCATGTTTAAAAACACAACATTTTCATAGCGTAAGACTTGGTTGCCAAATTCTCAAAATGGTTGCCATTGGCAACCTTGCAGCAGGTTACATTTAAGAAGCAAATGTTTTAAATAATAATTGACTGATATTTTTAACAGCTGATGATCGACTTATTAATTAATGGACACTAAAATAGATTGCATGCAGTTCTGGTGGTTTGTTCAGATTTCATTCAAAGCCTGATTTATACATTTTAGTAAACAACTTGGAGAAGCTTTTCATATGTATGGCTGTTGAGAGTATTATATTATGAAGGTGATACAAAGAGATATCATATTTTTCAGAAAACCTGACAACCTAACAACATCCGTAATTAACTCGGTAACCTACGGGGTTAAAACACGCGCAGTGAGGCATAAGGAGCAGGGCTTCAGTACATGTTCTCCAGGTTAATAGAATAGAAGCACGGGGCTTCAGTACATGTTCTCCAGGTTAATAGAATAGAAGCACGGGGCTTCAGTACATGTTCTCCAGGTTAATAGAATAGAAGCACGGGGCTTCAGTACATGTTCTCCAGGTTAATAGAATAGAAGCACGGGGCTTCAGTACATGTTCTCCAGGTTAATAGAATAGAAGCACGGGGCTTCAGTACATGTTCTCCAGGTTAATAGAATAGAAGCACGGGGCTTCAGTACATGTTCTCCAGGTTAATAGAATAGAAGCACGGGGCTTCAGTACATGTTCTCCAGGTTAATAGAATAGAAGCACGGGGCTTCAGTACATGTTCTCCAGGTTAATAGAATAGAAGCACGGGGCTTCAGTACATGTTCTCCAGGTTAATAGAATAGAAGCACGGGGCTTCAGTACATGTTCTCCAGGTTAATAGAATAGAAGCACGGGGCTTCAGTACATGTTCTTGGTATAACTTGAAGCCAAAGGGCATGAAGTGATTAGAACCAGTCGGTCCTACCTTCCGAGCTCCTTCCCCGGGATGAGGGTGTAGTGGTCGGTGAAAGCGTCGCTGCTGATGGTGGTTTGGATATCGGACAACAAGCCGCTGGCGCCGCGGCCACGGCTCGCTTCTGCTGCCGGGCGGTGCTGGACGCGGCTCCGGCTCCTCGAGTCCCCGGCGCGTGGACATTCGGGGATCATGGCGTAGTTCACACGTTAGTTAGTTAGCTAGCTCACGTTAGTGAGTTGGTTAGTAAACGTCCAGCAGAGAAGTTTCACAACCAGCAGCGTAACGGGACACAACCGACCGCAAGCCGAGCTTCAACAACAGAAAGTCGTCACTGTGTGGCGGCAACTCTTCAAAGCTTCCGCACAGTTCAACTTCATATCAAATAACGCCAGTGACGAGCTCATTGTGACGCGGCCACGTCCGCTGCTGGCTGCCCGGTACTCAGCGGTGCTCTGCCCGCTGCTCACTGACACGGCGCTCCGCTGCTGAGCCTGATTGACAGACGGGTTGGCCAATGAGGTGGAGCGTTTATATGGAAAAGAGTGATGGAGCAATGTTTAATGGTGAGTTGAATTATGAAACAGTCAATTACAACAAATATATATACAATGATTAAATCTACAATCAACTGATATTGTCTTTAAATATTTAAGAAATCATTAATCATCGTGATGAGATTTAAAAAGACCACAAGATGCAAAATATATCATAAAGAGATGCAAAACGACACAATGCCAAATATAATGTAAATAACCCCATGGAAGGTTTATTGTTTTGTTTTTATTGCCTTTATTGTATTTGCCTTAGACATATGCATAGTTATTGTATTGTTTGAACAATGTATAGAGCAGGGGTCTCAAACTGAATTTACCTGGGGCTGGTTTCTTCAGAACATGAATGGTTCTTCAGGACATGAATGTTTGAACGGGTTCTTCAGAACATGAACGGTTCTTCAGGACATGAATGTTTGAACGGGTTCTTCAGAACATGAACGGTTCTTCAGAACATGAATGTTTGAACGGGTTCTTCAGAACATGAACGGTTCTTCAGGATATGAATGTTTGAACGGGTTCTTCAGAACATGAACGGTTCTTCAGGACATGAATGTTTAAACGGGTTCTTCAGAACATGAACGGTTCTTCAGGACATGAATGTTTGAACGGGTTCTTCAGAACATGAACGGTTCTTCAGAACATGAATGTTTGAACGGGTTCTTCAGAACATGAACGGTTCTTCAGGATATGAATGTTTGAACGGGTTCTTCAGAACATGAACGGTTCTTCAGGACATGAATGTTTAAACGGGTTCTTCAGAACATGAACGGTTCTTCAGGACATGAACGTTTGAACAGGTTCTTCAGAACGTGAACGGTTCTTCAGGAGATGAATGTTTGAACGGGTTCTTCAGGACATGAATGTTTAAACGGGTTCTTCAGAACATGAACGGTTCTTCAGGACATGAATGTTTGAACGGGTTCTTCAGAACATGAACGGTTCTTCAGGACATGAATGTTTGAACGGGTTTTTCAGAACATGAATGGTTCTTCAGGAGATGAATGTTTGAACGGGTTCTTCAGGACATGAATGTTTGAACGGGTTCTTCAGAACATGAACGGTTCTTTCAGGATATGAATGTTTGAACGGGTTCTTCAGAACATGAACGGTTCTTCAGGACATGAATGTTTGAACGGGTTCTTCAGAACATGAGCGGTTCTTCAGGACATGAATGTTTAAACGGGTTCTTCAGAACATGAACGGTTCTTCAGGACATGAATGTTTGAACGGGTTCTTCAGAACATGAACGGTTCTTCAGAACATGAGCGGTTCTTCAGGACATGAATGTTTAAACGGGTTCTTCAGAACATGAACGGTTCTTCAGGACATGAATGTTTGAACGGGTTCTTCAGAACATGAACGGTTCTTCAGAACATGAATGTTTAAACGGGTTCTTCAGAACATGAACGGTTCTTCAGGACATGAATGTTTGAACGGGTTCTTCAGAACGTGAACAGGTTCTTCAGGACATGAATGTTTGAACAGGTTCTTCAGAACATGAACGGTTCTTCAGGACATGAATGTTTGAACGGGTTCTTCAGGACATGAACGTTTGAACAGGTTCTTCAGAACGTGAACGGTTCTTCAGGACATGAATGTTTGAACGGGTTCTTCAGAACATGAACGGTTCTTCAGGACATGAATGTTTGAACGGTGAACGGTTCTTCAGGACATGAATGTTTGAACGGGTTCTTCAGAACATGAATGGTTCTTCAGGACATGAATGTTTGAACGGGTTCTTCAGGACATGAATGTTTGAACGGGTTCTTCAGAACATGAACGGTTCTTCAGAACATGAACGGTTCTTCAGGACATGAACGTTTGAACAGGTTCTTCAGGACATGAATGTTTGAACGGGTTCTTCAGAACATGAACGGTTCTTCAGGACATGAACGTTTGAATAGGTTCTTCAGAACGTGAACGGTTCTTCAGGACATGAATGTTTGAACGGGTTCTTCAGGACATGAACGTTTGAACAGGTTCTTCAGAACGTGAACGGTTCTTCAGGACATGAATGTTTGAACAGGTTCTTCAGAACATGAACGGTTCTTCAGGACATGAATGTTTGAACAGGTTCTTCAGAACATGAACGGTTCTTTAGGACATGAATGTTTGAACGGGTTCTTCAGAACATGAATGGTTCTTCAGGACATGAATGTTTGAACGGGTTCTTCAGGACATGAATGTTTGAACGGGTTCTTCAGAACATAAACGGTTCTTCAGGACATGAATGTTTGAACGGGTTCTTCAGAACATGAACGGTTCTTCAGGACATGAATGTTTGAATAGGTTCTTTAGAACGTGAACGGTTCTTCAGGACATGAATGTTTGAACGGGTTCTTCAGGACATGAATGTTTGAACGGGTTCTTCAGAACATGAACGGTTCTTCAGGACATGAACATTTGAATAGGTTCTTCAGAACGTGAACGGTTCTTCAGGACATGAATGTTTGAACGGGTTCTTCAGGACATGGACGTTTGAACAGGTTCTTCAGAACGTGAACGGTTCTTCAGGACATGAATGTTTGAACGGGTTCTTCAGAACGTGAACAGGTTCTTCAGGACATGAATGTTTGAACAGGTTCTTCAGAACATGAACGGTTCTTCAGGACATGAATGTTTGAACAGGTTCTTCAGAACATGAACGGTTCTTCAGGACATGAATGTTTGAACGGGTTCTTCAGAACATGAACGGTTCTTCAGGACATGAATGTTTGAACGGGTTCTTCAGGACATGAACGTTTGAACAGGTTCTTCAGAACGTGAACGGTTCTTCAGGACATGAATGTTTGAACGGGTTCTTCAGAACATGAACGGTTCTTCAGGACATGAATGTTTGAACGGTGAACGGTTCTTCAGGACATGAATGTTTGAACGGGTTCTTCAGAACATGAACGGTTCTTCAGGACATGAATGTTTGAACGGGTTCTTCAGGACATGGACGTTTGAACAGGTTCTTCAGAACGTGAACGGTTCTTCAGGACATGAATGTTTGAACGGGTTCTTCAGAACGTGAACAGGTTCTTCAGGACATGAATGTTTGAACAGGTTCTTCAGAACATGAACGGTTCTTCAGGACATGAATGTTTGAACAGGTTCTTCAGAACATGAACGGTTCTTCAGGACATGAATGTTTGAACGGGTTCTTCAGAACATGAACGGTTCTTCAGGACATGAATGTTTGAACGGGTTCTTCAGGACATGAACGTTTGAACAGGTTCTTCAGAACGTGAACGGTTCTTCAGGACATGAATGTTTGAACGGGTTCTTCAGAACATGAACGGTTCTTCAGGACATGAATGTTTGAACGGTGAACGGTTCTTCAGGACATGAATGTTTGAACGGGTTCTTCAGAACATGAACGGTTCTTCAGGACATGAATGTTTGAACGGTGAACGGTTCTTCAGGACATGAATGTTTGAACGGGTTCTTCAGAACATGAACGGTTCTTCAGGACATGAATGTTTGAACGGTGAACGGTTCTTCAGGACATGAATGTTTGAACGGGTTCTTCAGAACATGAACGGTTCTTCAGGACATGAATGTTTGAACGGTGAACGGTTCTTCAGGACATGAATGTTTGAACGGGTTCTTCAGAACATGAACGGTTCTTCAGAACATGAATGTTTAAACGGGTTCTTCAGAACATGAACGGTTCTTCAGGACATGAATGTTTGAACGGGTTGTTCAGAACGTGAACAGGTTCTTCAGGACATGAATGTTTGAACAGGTTCTTCAGAACATGAACGGTTCTTCAGGACATAAATGTTTGAACGGGTTCTTCAGGACATGAACGTTTGAACAGGTTCTTCAGAACGTGAACGGTTCTTCAGGACATGAATGTTTGAACGGGTTCTTCAGAACATGAACGGTTCTTCAGGACATGAATGTTTGAACGGTGAACGGTTCTTCAGGACATGAATGTTTGAACGGGTTCTTCAGAACATGAATGGTTCTTCAGGACATGAATGTTTGAACGGGTTCTTCAGGACATGAATGTTTGAACGGGTTCTTCAGGACATGAATGTTTGAACGGGTTCTTCAGAACATGAACGGTTCTTCAGAACATCAACGGTTCTTCAGGACATGAACGTTTGAACAGGTTCTTCAGGACATGAATGTTTGAACGGGTTCTTCAGAACATGAACGGTTCTTCAGGACATGAACGTTTGAATAGGTTCTTCAGAACGTGAACGGTTCTTCAGGACATGAATGTTTGAACGGGTTCTTCAGGACATGAACGTTTGAACAGGTTCTTCAGAACGTGAACGGTTCTTCAGAACATGAATGTTTGAACAGGTTCTTCAGAACATGAACGGTTCTTCAGGACATGAATGTTTGAACAGGTTCTTCAGAACATGAACGGTTCTTTAGGACATGAATGTTTGAACGGGTTCTTCAGAACATGAATGGTTCTTCAGGACATGAATGTTTGAACGGGTTCTTCAGGACATGAATGTTTGAACGGGTTCTTCAGAACATAAACGGTTCTTCAGGACATGAATGTTTGAACGGGTTCTTCAGAACATGAACGGTTCTTCAGGACATGAATGTTTGAATAGGTTCTTTAGAACGTGAACGGTTCTTCAGGACATGAATGTTTGAACGGGTTCTTCAGGACATGAATGTTTGAACGGGTTCTTCAGAACATGAACGGTTCTTCAGGACATGAACATTTGAATAGGTTCTTCAGAACGTGAACGGTTCTTCAGGACATGAATGTTTGAACGGGTTCTTCAGGACATGAACGTTTGAACAGGTTCTTCAGAACGTGAACGGTTCTTCAGGACATGAATGTTTGAACGGGTTCTTCAGGACATGAACGTTTGAACAGTTTCTTCAGAACGTGAACGGTTCTTCAGGACATGAATGTTTGAACAGGTTCTTCAGAACATGAACGGTTCTTCAGGACATGAATGTTTGAACAGGTTCTTCAGAACATGAACGGTTCTTTAGGACATGAATGTTTGAACGGGTTCTTCAGAACATGAATGGTTCTTCAGGACATGAATGTTTGAACGGGTTCTTCAGGACATGAATGTTTGAACGGGTTCTTCAGAACATAAACGGTTCTTCAGGACATGAATGTTTGAACGGGTTCTTCAGAACATGAACAGTTCTTCAGGACATGAATGTTTGAACGGTGAACGGTTCTTCAGGACATGAATGTTTGAACGGGTTCTTCAGAACATGAATGGTTCTTCAGGACATGAATGTTTGAACGGGTTCTTCAGGACATGAATGTTTGAACGGGCTCTTCAGAACATGAACGGTTCTTCAGAACATGAACGGTTCTTCAGGACATGAACGTTTGAACAGGTTCTTCAGGACATGAATGTTTGAACAGGTTCTTCAGAACATGAACGGTTCTTCAGGACATGAATGTTTGAACGGGTTCTTCAGGACATGAACGTTTGAACAGTTTCTTCAGAACGTGAACGGTTCTTCAGGACATGAATGTTTGAACGGGTTCTTCAGAATATGAACGGTTCTTCAGGACATGAATGTTTGAACGGGTTCTTCAGAACATGAACGGTTCTTCAGGACATGAATGTTTGAACGGGTTCTTCAGGACATGAACGTTTGAACAGTTTCTTCAGAACGTGAACGGTTCTTCAGGACATGAATGTTTGAATAGGTTCTTTAGAACGTGAACGGTTCTTCAGGACATGAATGTTTGAACGGGTTCTTCAGGACATGAATGTTTGAACGGGTTCTTCAGAACATGAACGGTTCTTCAGGACATGAACATTTGAATAGGTTCTTCAGAACGTGAACGGTTCTTCAGGACATGAATGTTTGAACGGGTTCTTCAGGACATGAATGTTTGAACAGGTTCTTCAGAACATGAACGGTTCTTCAGGACATGAATGTTTGAACGGTGAACGGTTCTTCAGGACATGAATGTTTGAACGGGTTCTTCAGAACATGAACGGTTCTTCAGGACATGAATGTTTGAACGGTGAACGGTTCTTCAGGACATGAATGTTTGAACGGGTTCTTCAGAACATGAACGGTTCTTCAGGACATGAATGTTTGAACGGTGAACGGTTCTTCAGGACATGAATGTTTGAACGGGTTCTTCAGAACATGAACGGTTCTTCAGAACATGAATGTTTAAACGGGTTCTTCAGAACATGAACGGTTCTTCAGGACATGAATGTTTGAACGGGTTCTTCAGAACGTGAACAGGTTCTTCAGGACATGAATGTTTGAACAGGTTCTTCAGAACATGAACGGTTCTTCAGGACATGAATGTTTGAACGGGTTCTTCAGGACATGAACGTTTGAACAGGTTCTTCAGAACGTGAACGGTTCTTCAGGACATGAATGTTTGAACGGGTTCTTCAGAACATGAACGGTTCTTCAGGACATGAATTTTTGAACGGTGAACGGTTCTTCAGGACATGAATGTTTGAACGGGTTCTTCAGAACATGAATGGTTCTTCAGGACATGAATGTTTGAACGGGTTCTTCAGGACATGAATGTTTGAACAGGTTCTTCAGAACGTGAACGGTTCTTCAGAACATGAATGTTTGAACAGGTTCTTCAGAACATGAACGGTTCTTCAGGACATGAATGTTTGAACAGGTTCTTCAGAACATGAACGGTTCTTTAGGACATGAATGTTTGAACGGGTTCTTCAGAACATGAATGGTTCTTCAGGACATGAATGTTTGAACGGGTTCTTCAGGACATGAATGTTTGAACGGGTTCTTCAGAACATAAACGGTTCTTCAGGACATGAATGTTTGAACGGGTTCTTCAGAACATGAACGGTTCTTCAGGACATGAATGTTTGAATAGGTTCTTTAGAACGTGAACGGTTCTTCAGGACATGAATGTTTGAACGGGTTCTTCAGGACATGAATGTTTGAACGGGTTCTTCAGAACATGAACGGTTCTTCAGGACATGAACATTTGAATAGGTTCTTCAGAACGTGAACGGTTCTTCAGGACATGAATGTTTGAACGGGTTCTTCAGGACATGAACGTTTGAACAGGTTCTTCAGAACGTGAACGGTTCTTCAGGACATGAATGTTTGAACGGGTTCTTCAGGACATGAACGTTTGAACAGGTTCTTCAGAACGTGAACGGTTCTTCAGGACATGAATGTTTGAACAGGTTCTTCAGAACATGAACGGTTCTTCAGGACATGAATGTTTGAACAGGTTCTTCAGAACATGAACGGTTCTTTAGGACATGAATGTTTGAACGGGTTCTTCAGAACATGAATGGTTCTTCAGGACATGAATGTTTGAACGGGTTCTTCAGGACATGAATGTTTGAACGGGTTCTTCAGAACATAAACGGTTCTTCAGGACATGAATGTTTGAACGGGTTCTTCAGAACATGAACGGTTCTTCAGGACATGAATGTTTGAACGGTGAACGGTTCTTCAGGACATGAATGTTTGAACGGGTTCTTCAGAACATGAATGGTTCATCAGGACATGAATGTTTGAACGGGTTCTTCAGGACATGAATGTTTGAACGGGCTCTTCAGAACATGAACGGTTCTTCAGAACATGAACGGTTCTTCAGGACATGAACGTTTGAACAGGTTCTTCAGGACATGAATGTTTGAATAGGTTCTTTAGAACGTGAACGGTTCTTCAGGACATGAATGTTTGAACGGGTTCTTCAGGACATGAATGTTTGAACGGGTTCTTCAGAACATGAACGGTTCTTCAGGACATGAACATTTGAATAGGTTCTTCAGAACGTGAACGGTTCTTCAGGACATGAATGTTTGAACGGGTTCTTCAGGACATGAACGTTTGAACAGGTTCTTCAGAACGTGAACGGTTCTTCAGGACATGAATGTTTGAACGGGTTCTTCAGGACATGAACGTTTGAACAGGTTCTTTAGAACGTGAACGGTTCTTCAGGACATGAATGTTTGAACGGGTTCTTCAGGACATGAATGTTTGAACGGGTTCTTCAGAACATGAACGGTTCTTCAGGACATGAACATTTGAATAGGTTCTTCAGAACGTGAACGGTTCTTCAGGACATGAATGTTTGAACGGGTTCTTCAGGACATGAACGTTTGAACAGGTTCTTCAGAACGTGAACGGTTCTTCAGGACATGAATGTTTGAACGGGTTCTTCAGGACATGAACGTTTGAACAGGTTCTTCAGAACGTGAACGGTTCTTCAGGACATGAATGTTTGAACAGGTTCTTCAGAACATGAACGGTTCTTCAGGACATGAATGTTTGAACAGGTTCTTCAGAACATGAACGGTTCTTTAGGACATGAATGTTTGAACGGGTTCTTCAGAACATGAATGGTTCTTCAGGACATGAATGTTTGAACGGGTTCTTCAGAACATAAACGGTTCTTCAGGACATGAATGTTTGAACGGGTTCTTCAGAACATGAACAGTTCTTCAGGACATGAATGTTTGAACGGTGAACGGTTCTTCAGGACATGAATGTTTGAACGGGTTCTTCAGAACATGAATGGTTCTTCAGGACATGAATGTTTGAACGGGTTCTTCAGGACATGAATGTTTGAACGGGCTCTTCAGAACATGAACGGTTCTTCAGAACATGAACGGTTCTTCAGGACATGAACGTTTGAACAGGTTCTTCAGGACATGAATGTTTGAACAGGTTCTTCAGAACATGAACGGTTCTTCAGGACATGAATGTTTGAACGGGTTCTTCAGGACATGAACGTTTGAACAGTTTCTTCAGAACGTGAACGGTTCTTCAGGACATGAATGTTTGAACGGGTTCTTCAGAATATGAACGGTTCTTCAGGACATGAATGTTTGAACGGGTTCTTCAGAACATGAACGGTTCTTCAGGACATGAATGTTTGAACGGGTTCTTCAGGACATGAACGTTTGAACAGTTTCTTCAGAACGTGAACGGTTCTTCAGGACATGAATGTTTGAATAGGTTCTTTAGAACGTGAACGGTTCTTCAGGACATGAATGTTTGAACGGGTTCTTCAGGACATGAATGTTTGAACGGGTTCTTCAGAACATGAACGGTTCTTCAGGACATGAACATTTGAATAGGTTCTTCAGAACGTGAACGGTTCTTCAGGACATGAATGTTTGAACGGGTTCTTCAGGACATGAATGTTTGAACAGGTTCTTCAGAACATGAACGGTTCTTCAGGACATGAATGTTTGAACGGTGAACGGTTCTTCAGGACATGAATGTTTGAACGGGTTCTTCAGAACATGAACGGTTCTTCAGGACATGAATGTTTGAACGGTGAACGGTTCTTCAGGACATGAATGTTTGAACGGGTTCTTCAGAACATGAACGGTTCTTCAGGACATGAATGTTTGAACGGTGAACGGTTCTTCAGGACATGAATGTTTGAACGGGTTCTTCAGAACATGAACGGTTCTTCAGAACATGAATGTTTAAACGGGTTCTTCAGAACATGAACGGTTCTTCAGGACATGAATGTTTGAACGGGTTCTTCAGAACGTGAACAGGTTCTTCAGGACATGAATGTTTGAACAGGTTCTTCAGAACATGAACGGTTCTTCAGGACATGAATGTTTGAACGGGTTCTTCAGGACATGAACGTTTGAACAGGTTCTTCAGAACGTGAACGGTTCTTCAGGACATGAATGTTTGAACGGGTTCTTCAGAACATGAACGGTTCTTCAGGACATGAATTTTTGAACGGTGAACGGTTCTTCAGGACATGAATGTTTGAACGGGTTCTTCAGAACATGAATGGTTCTTCAGGACATGAATGTTTGAACGGGTTCTTCAGGACATGAATGTTTGAACGGGTTCTTCAGAACATGAACGGTTCTTCAGGACATGAACGTTTGAATAGGTTCTTCAGAATGTGAACGGTTCTTCAGGACATGAATGTTTGAACGGGTTCTTCAGGACATGAACGTTTGAACAGGTTCTTCAGAACGTGAACGGTTCTTCAGAACATGAATGTTTGAACAGGTTCTTCAGAACATGAACGGTTCTTCAGGACATGAATGTTTGAACAGGTTCTTCAGAACATGAACGGTTCTTTAGGACATGAATGTTTGAACGGGTTCTTCAGAACATGAATGGTTCTTCAGGACATGAATGTTTGAACGGGTTCTTCAGGACATGAATGTTTGAACGGGTTCTTCAGAACATAAACGGTTCTTCAGGACATGAATGTTTGAACGGGTTCTTCAGAACATGAACGGTTCTTCAGGACATGAATGTTTGAATAGGTTCTTTAGAACGTGAACGGTTCTTCAGGACATGAATGTTTGAACGGGTTCTTCAGGACATGAATGTTTGAACGGGTTCTTCAGAACATGACCGGTTCTTCAGGACATGAACATTTGAATAGGTTCTTCAGAACGTGAACGGTTCTTCAGGACATGAATGTTTGAACGGGTTCTTCAGGACATGAACGTTTGAACAGGTTCTTCAGAACGTGAACGGTTCTTCAGGACATGAATGTTTGAACGGGTTCTTCAGGACATGAACGTTTGAACAGGTTCTTCAGAACGTGAACGGTTTCTTCAGGACATGAATGTTTGAACAGGTTCTTCAGAACATGAACGGTTCTTCAGGACATGAATGTTTGAACAGGTTCTTCAGAACATGAACGGTTCTTTAGGACATGAATGTTTGAACGGGTTCTTCAGAACATGAATGGTTCTTCAGGACATGAATGTTTGAACGGGTTCTTCAGGACATGAATGTTTGAACGGGTTCTTCAGAACATAAACGGTTCTTCAGGACATGAATGTTTGAACGGGTTCTTCAGAACATGAACGGTTCTTCAGGACATGAATGTTTGAACGGTGAACGGTTCTTCAGGACATGAATGTTTGAACGGGTTCTTCAGAACATGAATGGTTCATCAGGACATGAATGTTTGAACGGGTTCTTCAGGACATGAATGTTTGAACGGGCTCTTCAGAACATGAACGGTTCTTCAGAACATGAACGGTTCTTCAGGACATGAACGTTTGAACAGGTTCTTCAGGACATGAATGTTTGAATAGGTTCTTTAGAACGTGAACGGTTCTTCAGGACATGAATGTTTGAACGGGTTCTTCAGGACATGAATGTTTGAACGGGTTCTTCAGAACATGAACGGTTCTTCAGGACATGAACATTTGAATAGGTTCTTCAGAACGTGAACGGTTCTTCAGGACATGAATGTTTGAACGGGTTCTTCAGGACATGAACGTTTGAACAGGTTCTTCAGAACGTGAACGGTTCTTCAGGACATGAATGTTTGAACGGGTTCTTCAGGACATGAACGTTTGAACAGGTTCTTTAGAACGTGAACGGTTCTTCAGGACATGAATGTTTGAACGGGTTCTTCAGGACATGAATGTTTGAACGGGTTCTTCAGAACATGAACGGTTCTTCAGGACATGAACATTTGAATAGGTTCTTCAGAACGTGAACGGTTCTTCAGGACATGAATGTTTGAACGGGTTCTTCAGGACATGAACGTTTGAACAGGTTCTTCAGAACGTGAACGGTTCTTCAGGACATGAATGTTTGAACGGGTTCTTCAGGACATGAACGTTTGAACAGGTTCTTCAGAACGTGAACGGTTCTTCAGGACATGAATGTTTGAACAGGTTCTTCAGAACATGAACGGTTCTTCAGGACATGAATGTTTGAACAGGTTCTTCAGAACATGAACGGTTCTTTAGGACATGAATGTTTGAACGGGTTCTTCAGAACATGAATGGTTCTTCAGGACATGAATGTTTGAACGGGTTCTTCAGAACATAAACGGTTCTTCAGGACATGAATGTTTGAACGGGTTCTTCAGAACATGAACAGTTCTTCAGGACATGAATGTTTGAACGGTGAACGGTTCTTCAGGACATGAATGTTTGAACGGGTTCTTCAGAACATGAATGGTTCTTCAGGACATGAATGTTTGAACGGGTTCTTCAGGACATGAATGTTTGAACGGGCTCTTCAGAACATGAACGGTTCTTCAGAACATGAACGGTTCTTCAGGACATGAACGTTTGAACAGGTTCTTCAGGACATGAATGTTTGAACAGGTTCTTCAGAACATGAACGGTTCTTCAGGACATGAATGTTTGAACGGGTTCTTCAGGACATGAACGTTTGAACAGTTTCTTCAGAACGTGAACGGTTCTTCAGGACATGAATGTTTGAACGGGTTCTTCAGAATATGAACGGTTCTTCAGGACATGAATGTTTGAACGGGTTCTTCAGAACATGAACGGTTCTTCAGGACATGAATGTTTGAACGGGTTCTTCAGGACATGAACGTTTGAACAGTTTCTTCAGAACGTGAACGGTTCTTCAGGACATGAATGTTTGAATAGGTTCTTTAGAACGTGAACGGTTCTTCAGGACATGAATGTTTGAACGGGTTCTTCAGGACATGAATGTTTGAACGGGTTCTTCAGAACATGAACGGTTCTTCAGGACATGAACATTTGAATAGGTTCTTCAGAACGTGAACGGTTCTTCAGGACATGAATGTTTGAACGGGTTCTTCAGGACATGAATGTTTGAACAGGTTCTTCAGAACATGAACGGTTCTTCAGGACATGAATGTTTGAACGGTGAACGGTTCTTCAGGACATGAATGTTTGAACGGGTTCTTCAGAACATGAACGGTTCTTCAGGACATGAATGTTTGAACGGTGAACGGTTCTTCAGGACATGAATGTTTGAACGGGTTCTTCAGAACATGAACGGTTCTTCAGGACATGAATGTTTGAACGGTGAACGGTTCTTCAGGACATGAATGTTTGAACGGGTTCTTCAGAACATGAACGGTTCTTCAGAACATGAATGTTTAAACGGGTTCTTCAGAACATGAACGGTTCTTCAGGACATGAATGTTTGAACGGGTTCTTCAGAACGTGAACAGGTTCTTCAGGACATGAATGTTTGAATAGGTTCTTCAGAACATGAACGGTTCTTCAGGACATGAATGTTTGAACGGGTTCTTCAGGACATGAACGTTTGAACAGGTTCTTCAGAACGTGAACGGTTCTTCAGGACATGAATGTTTGAACGGGTTCTTCAGAACATGAACGGTTCTTCAGGACATGAATTTTTGAACGGTGAACGGTTCTTCAGGACATGAATGTTTGAACGGGTTCTTCAGAACATGAATGGTTCTTCAGGACATGAATGTTTGAACGGGTTCTTCAGGACATGAATGTTTGAACGGGTTCTTCAGAACATGAACGGTTCTTCAGGACATGAACGTTTGAATAGGTTCTTCAGAATGTGAACGGTTCTTCAGGACATGAATGTTTGAACGGGTTCTTCAGGACATGAACGTTTGAACAGGTTCTTCAGAACGTGAACGGTTCTTCAGAACATGAATGTTTGAACAGGTTCTTCAGAACATGAACGGTTCTTCAGGACATGAATGTTTGAACAGGTTCTTCAGAACATGAACGGTTCTTTAGGACATGAATGTTTGAACGGGTTCTTCAGAACATGAATGGTTCTTCAGGACATGAATGTTTGAACGGGTTCTTCAGGACATGAATGTTTGAACGGGTTCTTCAGAACATAAACGGTTCTTCAGGACATGAATGTTTGAACGGGTTCTTCAGAACATGAACGGTTCTTCAGGACATGAATGTTTGAATAGGTTCTTTAGAACGTGAACGGTTCTTCAGGACATGAATGTTTGAACGGGTTCTTCAGGACATGAATGTTTGAACGGGTTCTTCAGAACATGAACGGTTCTTCAGGACATGAACATTTGAATAGGTTCTTCAGAACGTGAACGGTTCTTCAGGACATGAATGTTTGAACGGGTTCTTCAGGACATGAACGTTTGAACAGGTTCTTCAGAACGTGAACGGTTCTTCAGGACATGAATGTTTGAACGGGTTCTTCAGGACATGAAAGTTTGAACAGGTTCTTCAGAACGTGAACGGTTCTTCAGGACATGAATGTTTGAACAGGTTCTTCAGAACATGAACGGTTCTTCAGGACATGAATGTTTGAACAGGTTCTTCAGAACATGAAAGGTTCTTCAGGACATGAATGTTTGAACGGGTTCTTCAGAACATGAATGGTTCTTCAGGACATGAATGTTTGAACGGGTTCTTCAGGACATGAATGTTTGAACGGGTTCTTCAGAACATAAACGGTTCTTCAGGACATGAATGTTTGAACGGGTTCTTCAGAACATGAACGGTTCTTCAGGACATGAATGTTTGAACGGTGAACGGTTCTTCAGGACATGAATGTTTGAACGGGTTCTTCAGAACATGAATGGTTCATCAGGACATGAATGTTTGAACGGGTTCTTCAGGACATGAATGTTTGAACGGGCTCTTCAGAACATGAACGGTTCTTCAGAACATGAACGGTTCTTCAGGACATGAACGTTTGAACAGGTTCTTCAGGACATGAATGTTTGAATAGGTTCTTTAGAACGTGAACGGTTCTTCAGGACATGAATGTTTGAACGGGTTCTTCAGGACATGAATGTTTGAACGGGTTCTTCAGAACATGAACGGTTCTTCAGGACATGAACATTTGAATAGGTTCTTCAGAACGTGAACGGTTCTTCAGGACATGAATGTTTGAACGGGTTCTTCAGGACATGAACGTTTGAACAGGTTCTTCAGAACGTGAACGGTTCTTCAGGACATGAATGTTTGAACGGGTTCTTCAGGACATGAACGTTTGAACAGGTTCTTCAGAACGTGAACGGTTCTTCAGGACATGAATGTTTGAACAGGTTCTTCAGAACATGAACGGTTCTTCAGGACATGAATGTTTGAACAGGTTCTTCAGAACATGAACGGTTCTTTAGGACATGAATGTTTGAACGGGTTCTTCAGAACATGAATGGTTCTTCAGGACATGAATGTTTGAACGGGTTCTTCAGGACATGAATGTTTGAACGGGTTCTTCAGAACATAAACGGTTCTTCAGGACATGAATGTTTGAACGGGTTCTTCAGAACATGAACAGTTCTTCAGGACATGAATGTTTGAACGGTGAACGGTTCTTCAGGACATGAATGTTTGAACGGGTTCTTCAGAACATGAATGGTTCTTCAGGACATGAATGTTTGAACGGGTTCTTCAGGACATGAATGTTTGAACGGGCTCTTCAGAACATGAACGGTTCTTCAGAACATGAACGGTTCTTCAGGACATGAACGTTTGAACAGGTTCTTCAGGACATGAATGTTTGAACAGGTTCTTCAGAACATGAACGGTTCTTCAGGACATGAATGTTTGAACGGGTTCTTCAGGACATGAACGTTTGAACAGTTTCTTCAGAACGTGAACGGTTCTTCAGGACATGAATGTTTGAACGGGTTCTTCAGAATATGAACGGTTCTTCAGGACATGAATGTTTGAACGGGTTCTTCAGAACATGAACGGTTCTTCAGGACATGAATGTTTGAACGGGTTCTTCAGGACATGAACGTTTGAACAGTTTCTTCAGAACGTGAACGGTTCTTCAGGACATGAATGTTTGAATAGGTTCTTTAGAACGTGAACGGTTCTTCAGGACATGAATGTTTGAACGGGTTCTTCAGGACATGAATGTTTGAACGGGTTCTTCAGAACATGAACGGTTCTTCAGGACATGAACATTTGAATAGGTTCTTCAGAACGTGAACGGTTCTTCAGGACATGAATGTTTGAACGGGTTCTTCAGGAAATGAATGTTTGAACAGGTTCTTCAGAACATGAACGGTTCTTCAGGACATGAATGTTTGAACGGTGAACGGTTCTTCAGGACATGAATGTTTGAACGGGTTCTTCAGAACATGAACGGTTCTTCAGGACATGAATGTTTGAACGGTGAACGGTTCTTCAGGACATGAATGTTTGAACGGGTTCTTCAGAACATGAACGGTTCTTCAGGACATGAATGTTTGAACGGTGAACGGTTCTTCAGGACATGAATGTTTGAACGGGTTCTTCAGAACATGAACGGTTCTTCAGAACATGAATGTTTAAACGGGTTCTTCAGAACATGAACGGTTCTTCAGGACATGAATGTTTGAACGGGTTCTTCAGAACGTGAACAGGTTCTTCAGGACATGAATGTTTGAACAGGTTCTTCAGAACATGAACGGTTCTTCAGGACATGAATGTTTGAACGGGTTCTTCAGGACATGAACGTTTGAACAGGTTCTTCAGAACGTGAACGGTTCTTCAGGACATGAATGTTTGAACGGGTTCTTCAGAACATGAACGGTTCTTCAGGACATGAATTTTTGAACGGTGAACGGTTCTTCAGGACATGAATGTTTGAACGGGTTCTTCAGAACATGAATGGTTCTTCAGGACATGAATGTTTGAACGGGTTCTTCAGGACATGAATGTTTGAACGGGTTCTTCAGAACATGAACGGTTCTTCAGGACATGAACGTTTGAATAGGTTCTTCAGAATGTGAACGGTTCTTCAGGACATGAATGTTTGAACGGGTTCTTCAGGACATGAACGTTTGAACAGGTTCTTCAGAACGTGAACGGTTCTTCAGAACATGAATGTTTGAACAGGTTCTTCAGAACATGAACGGTTCTTCAGGACATGAATGTTTGAACAGGTTCTTCAGAACATGAACGGTTCTTTAGGACATGAATGTTTGAACGGGTTCTTCAGAACATGAATGGTTCTTCAGGACATGAATGTTTGAACGGGTTCTTCAGGACATGAATGTTTGAACGGGTTCTTCAGAACATAAACGGTTCTTCAGGACATGAATGTTTGAACGGGTTCTTCAGAACATGAACGGTTCTTCAGGACATGAATGTTTGAATAGGTTCTTTAGAACGTGAACGGTTCTTCAGGACATGAATGTTTGAACGGGTTCTTCAGGACATGAATGTTTGAACGGGTTCTTCAGAACATGAACGGTTCTTCAGGACATGAACATTTGAATAGGTTCTTCAGAACGTGAACGGTTCTTCAGGACATGAATGTTTGAACGGGTTCTTCAGGACATGAACGTTTGAACAGGTTCTTCAGAACGTGAACGGTTCTTCAGGACATGAATGTTTGAACGGGTTCTTCAGGACATGAACGTTTGAACAGGTTCTTCAGAACGTGAACGGTTCTTCAGGACATGAATGTTTGAACAGGTTCTTCAGAACATGAACGGTTCTTCAGGACATGAATGTTTGAACAGGTTCTTCAGAACATGAACGGTTCTTTAGGACATGAATGTTTGAACGGGTTCTTCAGAACATGAATGGTTCTTCAGGACATGAATGTTTGAACGGGTTCTTCAGGACATGAATGTTTGAACGGGTTCTTCAGAACATAAACGGTTCTTCAGGACATGAATGTTTGAACGGGTTCTTCAGAACATGAACGGTTCTTCAGGACATGAATGTTTGAACGGTGAACGGTTCTTCAGGACATGAATGTTTGAACGGGTTCTTCAGAACATGAATGGTTCATCAGGACATGAATGTTTGAACGGGTTCTTCAGGACATGAATGTTTGAACGGGCTCTTCAGAACATGAACGGTTCTTCAGAACATGAACGGTTCTTCAGGACATGAACGTTTGAACAGGTTCTTCAGGACATGAATGTTTGAACAGGTTCTTCAGAACATGAACGGTTCTTCAGGACATGAATGTTTGAACGGGTTCTTCAGGACATGAACGTTTGAACAGTTTCTTCAGAACGTGAACGGTTCTTCAGGACATGAATGTTTGAACGGGTTCTTCAGAATATGAACGGTTCTTCAGGACATGAATGTTTGAACGGGTTCTTCAGAACATGAACGGTTCTTCAGGACATGAATGTTTGAACGGGTTCTTCAGGACATGAACGTTTGAACAGTTTCTTCAGAACGTGAACGGTTCTTCAGGACATGAATGTTTGAATAGGTTCTTTAGAACGTGAACGGTTCTTCAGGACATGAATGTTTGAACGGGTTCTTCAGGACATGAATGTTTGAACGGGTTCTTCAGAACATGAACGGTTCTTCAGGACATGAACATTTGAATAGGTTCTTCAGAACGTGAACGGTTCTTCAGGACATGAATGTTTGAACGGGTTCTTCAGGACATGAATGTTTGAACGGGTTCTTCAGGACATGAATGTTTGAACGGTGAACGGTTCTTCAGGACGGTGAACGGTTCTTCAGGACATGAATGTTTGAACGGGTTCTTCAGAACATGAACGGTTCTTCAGGACATGAATGTTTGAACGGTGAACGGTTCTTCAGGACATGAATGTTTGAACGGGTTCTTCAGAACATGAACGGTTCTTCAGGACATGAATGTTTGAACGGGTTCTTCAGAACATGAACGGTTCTTCAGGACATGAATGTTTGAACGGTGAACGGTTCTTCAGGACATGAATGTTTGAACGGGTTCTTCAGAACATGAACGGTTCTTCAGAACATGAATGTTTAAACGGGTTCTTCAGAACATGAACGGTTCTTCAGGACATGAATGTTTGAACGGGTTCTTCAGAACGTGAACAGGTTCTTCAGGACATGAATGTTTGAACAGGTTCTTCAGAACATGAACGGTTCTTCAGGACATGAATGTTTGAACGGGTTCTTCAGGACATGAACGTTTGAACAGGTACTTCAGAACGTGAACGGTTCTTCAGGACATGAATGTTTGAACGGGTTCTTCAGAACATGAACGGTTCTTCAGGACATGAATGTTTGAACGGTGAACGGTTCTTCAGGACATGAATGTTTGAACGGGTTCTTCAGAACATGAATGGTTCTTCAGGACATGAATGTTTGAACGGGTTCTTCAGGACATGAATGTTTGAACGGGTTCTTCAGAACATGAACGGTTCTTCAGAACATGAACGGTTCTTCAGGACATGAACGTTTGAACAGGTTCTTCAGGACATGAATGTTTGAACGGGTTCTTCAGAACATGAACGGTTCTTCAGGACATGAACGTTTGAATAGGTTCTTCAGAACGTGAACGGTTCTTCAGGACATGAATGTTTGAACGGGTTCTTCAGGACATGAACGTTTGAACAGGTTCTTCAGAACGTGAACGGTTCTTCAGAACATGAATGTTTGAACAGGTTCTTCAGAACATGAACGGTTCTTCAGGACATGAATGTTTGAACAGGTTCTTCAGAACATGAACGGTTCTTTAGGACATGAATGTTTGAACGGGTTCTTCAGAACATGAATGGTTCTTCAGGACATGAATGTTTGAACGGGTTCTTCAGGACATGAATGTTTGAACGGGTTCTTCAGAACATAAACGGTTCTTCAGGACATGAATGTTTGAACGGGTTCTTCAGAACATGAACGGTTCTTCAGGACATGAATGTTTGAACGGTGAACGGTTCTTCAGGACATGAATGTTTGAACGGGTTCTTCAGAACATGAATGGTTCTTCAGGACATGAATGTTTGAACGGGTTCTTCAGGACATGAATGTTTGAACGGGCTCTTCAGAACATGAACGGTTCTTCAGAACATGAACGGTTCTTCAGGACATGAATGTTTGAACGGGTTCTTCAGGACATGAACGTTTGAACAGTTTCTTCAGAACGTGAACGGTTCTTCAGGACATGAATGTTTGAACGGGTTCTTCAGAATATGAACGGTTCTTCAGGACATGAATGTTTGAACGGGTTCTTCAGAACATGAACGGTTCTTCAGGACATGAATGTTTGAACGGGTTCTTCAGGACATGAACGTTTGAACAGTTTCTTCAGAACGTGAACGGTTCTTCAGGACATGAATGTTTGAATAGGTTCTTTAGAACGTGAACGGTTCTTCAGGACATGAATGTTTGAACGGGTTCTTCAGGACATGAATGTTTGAACGGGTTCTTCAGAACATGAACGGTTCTTCAGGACATGAACATTTGAATAGGTTCTTCAGAACGTGAACGGTTCTTCAGGACATGAATGTTTGAACGGGTTCTTCAGGACATGAACGTTTGAACAGGTTCTTCAGAACGTGAACGGTTCTTCAGGACATGAATGTTTGAACGGGTTCTTCAGGACATGAACGTTTGAACAGGTTCTTCAGAACGTGAACGGTTCTTCAGGACATGAATGTTTGAACAGGTTCTTCAGAACATGAACGGTTCTTCAGGACATGAATGTTTGAACAGGTTCTTCAGAACATGAACGGTTCTTTAGGACATGAATGTTTGAACGGGTTCTTCAGAACATGAATGGTTCTTCAGGACATGAATGTTTGAACGGGTTCTTCAGGACATGAATGTTTGAACGGGTTCTTCAGAACATAAACGGTTCTTCAGGACATGAATGTTTGAACGGGTTCTTCAGAACATGAACGGTTCTTCAGGACATGAATGTTTGAACGGTGAACGGTTCTTCAGGACATGAATGTTTGAACGGGTTCTTCAGAACATGAATGGTTCTTCAGGACATGAATGTTTGAACGGGTTCTTCAGGACATGAATGTTTGAACGGGCTCTTCAGAACATGAACGGTTCTTCAGAACATGAACGGTTCTTCAGGACATGAACGTTTGAACAGGTTCTTCAGGACATGAATGTTTGAACAGGTTCTTCAGAACATGAACGGTTCTTCAGGACATGAATGTTTGAACGGGTTCTTCAGGACATGAACGTTTGAACAGTTTCTTCAGAACGTGAACGGTTCTTCAGGACATGAATGTTTGAACGGGTTCTTCAGAATATGAACGGTTCTTCAGGACATGAATGTTTGAACGGGTTCTTCAGAACATGAACGGTTCTTCAGGACATGAATGTTTGAACGGGTTCTTCAGGACATGAATGGTTCTTCAGAACATAGGCTTCTCTTGTCTACTCCTTGCTGCCGCAGACCTGGCAGTGCTTCCTTTCACACAGCTGAGCCACATTGGGCTTGAGGGATGAAGCAGTGAAGACCCTCAGTCTGGCTTGAAGGTGCTCATCAGTGAGTTTGGACCTGTACTTTGACTTATTAAAGTTCATGTTGGAAGAAGAGCTTTTCGCACAGATATGTGCTCCCAGAAAGGCTCATGGTCCGCTTGAACATCCTGGAAAGTTTAGGGAAGGTGGGGGCTCCCTGAACTTGGCTTTGAGTTCAGAGTTGCACTGCAGGTCCATGAGCTCCACATGAAGCCCAGGAGGGCATCTTGAAGGAGAAGGTCAGCAAACATCTGAAAAGTGTCTCTGTGTGTCTTGAAGTCCTCAAACCTGTGATCAAATTCCTCCCGTAGCTTTACAATGGCATCAGCATACTTCTCACCACTGAATGGTGTGCATACATCAGTCGGCTGTAGTTCAGTGGGGAGAGGTCTCTGGTTCGATCCCCGCTCTCCCCATAGTTTCATGTTGAAGTGTCCTTGAGCAAGACACTGAACCCCCAGTTGCTCCTGGGGCGCTTCACTGCAGTCAATAAAGGATATATTATTATTATTAGTGCGTTGCATGCTGGGAAACGGCAGAGGTTTGTCTGAGAGAGCTGTTGTGTGGAGAATGCTCTGACGTTGTCATAGCAGCACTGACAAGCTGCTCCTGGCCTTGTGACTTCAGCTCCTGTGTGACGTCATGAGCCATTTGGGATCCCAGCACAGGACCGGCCGTTCTCCGGAGGGGGTTTCACGGACTTCAATCCCATGAAAGTGTCCGAAAATCTAACGCTGTATTTACGCCATGCACGCCGAATTATGGGCAGCTGGACGTCACGCACTTAGGCTTGAGAAACCGTAACCGTAAACTACTTTCAGATGCGGTATTTGCGCGTTGACCGGTGTTACGGTTTAACAGGCGACCGTGTTAACTGGAGACTTTTCACGTATAGCGGTCCTCGTGAATGCCGCTTGGTTTCATTTTGTAATGAAGTGTCAACCCCTCTCATATATATATATATATAATAATATATACTATACAAATCAAACAATGCAGCATTCACGAATTTTAAACAGCTGTCTAATAATGACAACAACGGATGCGTTTGTTCAGAGTCACCAGTTAACACGGTCGCTTCTTAAACCGTAACACCGTCTGTTCTCCGGAGGGGGTTTCGCGGAACTTTGATGTCAAGTAGGGGGCCACAAAATATCGGGGCCGCGAGGTTTGAGACCCCTGGTATAGAGGCTTTATGCTACTTCCTCTCTAATAGTTAAATAAGACTTTTATTTTGAAAAGGTTAAAAAGAAACGCAGTTTTGTTTTACGTTCGAATGCGAACTTGACTGTACGGCTACAGAACTTGTTACTTTCTTGCGCATTTACACTTGCAAGAAAGTTTAATATTTTAATGGACCCGTATGAGGCTAAAGCTCTCTGGTGATAATTTACACGTTTAAATAATGTATTGTGACCCAAAGGAAGAAAATAAAAGAGTAATTTCATGCCACTTCATATACGGGGATCCGTTACAGTAAGAGCTACACCTCTCCAGCTAACCTGCTGCATGAATTAAGAGCTACACCTCTCCAGCTAACCTGCTGCATGAATTAAGAGCTACACCTCTCTAGCTAACCTGCTGCATGAATTAAGAGCTACACCTCTCCAGCTAACCTGCTGCATGAATTAAGAGTGTCACCTCACCAGCTAACCTGCTGCATGAATTAAGAGCGTCACCTCCAGCTAAGTAGAAGACTACAACGGACTAAAAGGACAATTTCTACAGTGGAAGGAAACTCCTTTACGGAGGTAATGGATAAGGACAGCGGTGAATTGAAGATGGTGACGTGGTAAAAGTAGCAAGAAGACGGAGGAAGGCTAACGAAAATGGAGGGAAACAATGCTACTCTGCGCAGTAAGGATAAAGAGCAACAGATCGAAATCCTGCGAAAGATCATTCAAGAATACAAGGAAATGCTAGAAAAGGAATCATCTACATTCTATCGTAGTGACAGCGAAGCTTACAGTGACGCTTGGAACAAGCTCAATCAGAGGTATGGCCAGCCGTTTATCATTCAAAAGGCTTTTAGAGAAAAGTTATCCAACTGGTTCAAAAATACAGTTTAAAGATGCTGAAGGACAGAGATTTCTCAGATTTCTTAAATGCCTGTCTGCAGGCCATGCCCCATGTAAAAGGCTTAAACATCCTAAACGATTGTGAGGAAAATCAGAAGTTGATGCGGAAACTGCCAGAGTGGCTAGCCTCATGATGGAACCGGCAAGTGACATTACGTCTCACGGAGGGAAAGGATTTCCCTAGCTTCAAGGACTTTGCCAAGTTCATGTCCGTGGAGGCCGAAACCGCCTGCGATCCAGTCACCTCTTTCCTCTCCTCTCCATTCAGCTGAATCCTGTCAAGACAAGTGGAGCTCAAGGGAAAGCAAAAGAAACAAAGCCAGCGCCTTCAACACACAAACAGTGGTGGAAAAGAATAAGCAGACATCAACAAAGGAAAATGTCAAGGCCCCTTGCATGCTATGCCAGGATATCGGTCATCAGCTTTGCAAATGTCCAGACTTCATGAAAAGAAAACTGGAATACAGGAGGACGTACGTCAAAGATAACAGACTGTGTTATGGATGTCTAAAACCCGGTCACAGCGCAAAGGAGTGCCGGTGTAACAGATGTATAAAGGGCAGGGAAGAAGTCCACTCAGATGGTCTCTTTTCCAGTGTTTATTTGCTGTATAAGACAATAACACATCAGATTGTCCTCTTTTCTCTGAGCAACATCAAACCGTTATCTCGAAGACAGGACTTCATTAAATGTAAATAACAATTATCAAAAACATGAATCATGGTACAAGTGGAAAACAGTGACTCCTAGTGGACAAAATAAATAACTGGGTGAGTTAGAGTGTTAGCTTGTCGAACCTCGGATTCAAGACGAACAGTGCGGATTCCGTCCCGGTCGTGGAACAGTGGACCAGCTCTTTACCCTCGCAAGATTACTGGAGGGGTCCTGGGAGTTTGCCCAACCAGTTTACATGTGCTTTGTAGGCCTGGAGAAGGCTTTCGACCGGGTCCCTCTGGGTTTTTTGTGGGGGGTGCTGCGAGAGTATGGGGTGCCGGACCCGTTGGCACGGGCCATCCGCCTGCAGTAGGAGCTGTGTTCGTCTCCTCGGTAGTAAGTCAGATACGTTCCCGGTGGGCGTTGGCCTCCGCCAGGGCTGCCCTTTATCACCGGTCCTGTTCGTGACCTTCATGGACAGGATATATAGGCGCAGCCAGGGGGCGGAGAGGATCCGGTTTGGGAGTCTCGGGTTTGCCTCCTCGGACCGTGACCTCCAGCATTTACTGGGGCGTTTTGCAGCCGAGTGCGAAGCGGCAGGGATGAGAGTTAGCACCTCCAAATCTGAGGCCATGGTGCTCTGCCGGAAACCGGCGGATTGCTCCCTCCAGGTGAGGGCAAACTGCCTACCCCAAGCGAAGGAGTTCAAGTATCTCGGGGTCTTGTTCACGAGTGAGGGTAAGGTGGAGCGGGAGATCGACAGGCGGATTGGTGCGGCTGCAGCAGTAAAACAGGCGCTGTACGAGGGAGCTGAGCCGGAAGGCAAAGCTCTCCATTTACTGGTCGGTCTACGTTCCAACCCTCACCTATGGTCACGAACTCTGGGTCGTGACCGAAAGAACGAGATCTTGGATACAAGCGGCCAAAATGAGCTTCCTCCGTAGGGTGGCCGGGCTCAGCCTTAGAGATAGGGTAAGGAGCTCGGACATCAGGGGGGAGCTTGCTCCTTCGTGTCGAAAGGAGTCAGATGAGGTGGTTCGGGCATCTAGTCAGGATGCCTCCTGGACGCCTCCCATTAGAGGTTTTCCGGGCACGTCCAACTGGTAGGAGGCCCCGGGGAAGACCGAGGACACGCTGGAGGGATTATATCTCCCGGCTGGCCTTGGAACGCCTCGGGATCCCCCAGAATGAGCTGGAAAGTGTTGCGGGTGAGAGGGAATAATAATAATAATAATACATTGGTTTTATAAGGCGCCTTTCAAGGCACTCAAGGTCGCCGTACAACATATTTAAAAATCGGACACAATTTAAAAAGCAGCACAGTTAAAAGCAGAACAGTCTGCAGCAGAGCAACCCAGAGGGGAACACGTCAGGCATAGGCCTGCCTGAAAAGGTGGGTTTTGAGGTGGGTTTTGAATAAAATGATAGAGTCAATGTTTCTGATGTCAGGGGGGAGGGAGTTCCAGAGGCGAGGGGCAGAGCGGCTGAAGGCTCTTGACCCCATGGTGGACAGACGAGCTGGGGGGACAGTCAAGTTGATGGAGGAGGCAGACCTGAGAGACCGGGTGGGGATGTTGATTTGGAGGAGGTGAGACAGATATGGAGGGGCGAGGTTGTGGATGGCCTTGAATGCATGGAGGAGGATCTTAAAGTCAATGCGGTGTTTTATGGGGAGCCAGTGGAGTTGTCGTAGAACAGGGGTGATGTGAGAGATGGAAGGGGTCTTGGTGATGATGCGGGCAGCAGCGTTCTGGACCAGTTGGAGTTTATGGAGGAGTTTGTGGGGGAGACCAAAGAGGAGGGAATTACAATAATCCAAGCGGGAGCTGACAAGAGAGTGGACCAGGATTGCGGCGCTGTTGGGTGTGAGTGAAGGGCGGAGGCGGTTGATATTTCGGAGGTGGAAGTAGGCAGACCGGCTGGTGGTGTTGATGTGAGTGTGGAATGATAGTGTGCTGTCGAGGACGACACCCAGACTCTTAGCCTGAGGGGAGGGGGAGACCGAGGAGTTGTCTATTGTGAGGGCGAAACTGGGATGCTTGGTGAGAGTGGACTTGGAGCCGATGAGGACAACCTCGGTTTTATTGCTGTTCAATTTGAGGAAGTTTGAGGTGAACCAGTTTTTTATTTCCTGTAAACAGGCACAGAGGGAGGGGGGCGGGGAAGTGGAAGAGGGTTTGGAGGAAACATAGAGCTGGGTGTCGTCCGCGTAACAGTGGAATTGAATATTATGTTTGCGGAAAATGAGTCCAAGTGGGAGGAGGTAGATAATAAACAGGATAGGACCAAGGACAGATCCCTGGGGAACACCGGAGGAGAGGAGGGAGGGATGTGATGTGAATGATTTTTAACTGAATGAACTGAGTACGGCCAGAGAGATATGAGTGAAACCATGAAAGGGGTGTATCTAAAATTCCAATGGAGGCTAGACGGTCGAGGAGGATGGTGTGGGAGATGGTGTCGAAGGCGGCGCTCAGATCGAGGAGGATGAGGATTGATAGTAGTCCAGAGTCAGCTGCCATGAGGAGGTCATTTGAGATCTTGATGAGGGCGGTTTCTGTCCTGGGTCGGCCTGCTGAACCTGCTGCCACCGCGACCCGACCCCGGATAAGCGGGTGATAATGGATAGATAGATGGATGGAGTTAGAGTGACTCAGCAGTCAGCGAAAATTATAACATTAAACAAAGGAAAAACACATACCTGCAGAAGACAATGAAACATCTGATTGTCCTCTTTTCCTAAACCAGCAAAACAGAATTTATACGAGGAAAACATACAACAGGGCCGGAAGTAGCAAACGCAAAGGGCGCCAAAGAGGCAAAATGAAACAGACTCAAAACTACACTTCAAACATCTGAATGACACACAACAGGTGGACACCGTGATCGTATCATCGACCATTACCGTATGCAACATAAACGGTAATATTTCTAAAGAATATAACAATACAATGCAACATCACTTTCCCCCACAACTTACTCTGAGCAACATCAAACCGTTATGAGAGAAAGACGGTGCTACGGAAACTCATGAGGCACAAAAGGGGCAAAAATAACACTAAATAAAAAGAACTCATTAAAATAAAATTCACACACATTCAACTGGATTGTTGAATAATAAACAAAAATAAAATATAATACATTGAAAATAAGAAATAACAAAGTGTATTTCGAACTCCGTTACATGTGCATCTGCTGATCCAACAGGAGAACCCAGGACTTACCAGAGCGGTCAATACATTTCCATTAGCTCAACTAAGACCAGACGGTCGGTCTGACAGATTTGATAAACAATCACAGATTCTCTTGAACAAAAAAGCAAAGGGACTTCCATTCTCGCATTTTAAGAAATTTTGCAAGGCATGTCGAACAGAGTTGCCAAATTCGTCGTCCATCCAGCACAGGTTGAATTCTTCTGCAGACTTCATCAAGGCTACCAACAACGTCAAGAAATACGTGGCCATCGCCTCCGGTGAGTGATAATAAGTGGTAATTATTTTGAACTTATTTAGTTCGCTTTAGCTAGCTAACATTAGCCAGAGTGCAGTCACATCCTCATAAGTTACTGCCATCTTGTGGTTCACAACCAATCCTCTATGTGGGTCAAATACAATTAGTTGAGACTGCAGTTGACTGGGGGTTTCGAGGGTTAAATGTTTAGATTAAGTCCCTTATCACATGTAACATACTATTGTTGTTTTTGTTTGTTCCATCTCAACACAGTGGAAGACCTCATGATAATCTCATTGGAGGGACCAGAAGAAGAAGATGCAGCATGTGTAGAATCTGCTGTGAGAAGAAAGCCAGGCGGCCTCACATAAAACCATCTGAGCAAGGCAGCAGGTCAGACCAGCAACTTCTCCAATGGCTGACAGTGACACAGATGACAATGATGAACTGGTGCTCTTTGAGAAATAATCCACTCATATGTATATGTACATAATTATTATGTGTCTACACTGTACATATAATTTAATATTTTTGTTAATTAAAAAAAAAAATTGGTTGTAAATTGAATTGAATTAAATCTATGTATAGCCCTTTTATTGTTTTTGTTTTGTCTGTAAAAAAATAAATAAAAAAAAAATACCGCTTATCCTCATTAGGGTCGCGGGGGCGCTGGAGCCTATCCCAGCTGACATAGGGCAAAGGCAGGGGACACCCTGGACAGGCCGCCAGTCCATCGAGGGCACATGTAGGGACATACAACCATTCACTCTCACATTCACACCTATGGGACATTTAGAGATCAATTAACCTGCAGCATGTCTTTGGACTGTGGGAGGAAGCCGGAGAGCCCGGAGAGAACCCACGCTGCCACGGGGAGAACATGCAAACTCCACACAGAAGGACCGCTCCGACCGGGAATTGAACCCGCGGCCCTCTTGCTGTGAGGCGACAGTGCTAGCCACTACACCACCGTGCAGCCCATATTTAGACACAGTTTGCAAAAAAGAGTCAGCCTAAATAAGTATATTTATTATTTTTTTAACAACGGTTAAATGTTATTTCACAAATTTCAAAAAGTGCCCCCAATTTTTTTATAAATGCCCCTGGATTTCAGTCAGTGGGGGCAAAAATGGTTCTATTCCTTCAATGAATTCCCACTGCTGTTTACAATTAGTCACACTTTAATTGTAGAGGACAACACAGTGTGTGCCATAAACTACGGGTCAGATGGCACTAAAGCAGTTATCCTTTGGGGATGTAAACAGTTATTTGTATGTGTTGATCTCCAAAGAGGTGAAGGAAAATGGCCTCTTCAGCGCAGAGGCGTACGAGAAAATCTCTCTGCAGGATTATCCAACTATTTATCTTTCAACCCTGTTAAATCAAACCTCTCAAGACTTCCAATGTACTAAAATTCGCATCTTCAATAACATCTGCACTCAGATCCAATACTTTCCAACAATTGATTCATTGGCCATCTGCGGTAGTTCATCTAAGACAACGGTCCTTGTTACCCTACCCATTCCACAAAAAACTAAATTTACGAAAACTGTCTTTGAGAGCTGTAAAAGTTCAGAGAATCTCGAGCTGCCTGGTGCTTGGAAGAAGAAGCTCCGAAGCCAGAGATATATAATAATCATTATTTAATCATAACAAACAAGAGCCATCAGTATACATACATGGTCCCGGCCCGGACGCGCTCACATGGCTTCGCTTCCACAGTCTCCTGACTTAGCCAACAGTTTCTGTCTGGCGTCACCACGTAAGAGACCAAATTCACGTCTTACAATTAGTTTTATTGGCAGTCCATTCGCTGAGCTAAGCTCCCATTGGTTAGTGGAGGTATTCATGTAAATACCTTTCAGAGACACAGCATGCTGCTGAGCAGCGAATAAGACATAAGGTTCACACCTAAAGGTTAGTTCCATTGGCCACTTCAAAGAATGCCTCAAATTGATAAGCTAGCGAGGTCAAAGCTCACACTTCTGGTCAAGGACAGGAAGTTCCCCTTCAGAATAAAACCCTATTATCCTGCCTTCAGAATAAAAGCAACATCTCAGGTTTCAATCGGCATCCCTTTTAACTATTGTCTAAACAATAAAACATTCATTAATTAATCATTACATTTGTCATTAACAAACAGAATAATAAAACAGTGATCCTCTCTTATGCTTTATAATCCATTCCTCAGAATATTCCTCAAATTAATTATCATAACTTTCTTTATGTATTAATTTAAAACATAACCTCTTATCTACATGTGCAAGTGTATATAAAATCCACTACAACTCAACAGAGCCCTGCAGATAAGGAGTTTTTCACCTGTGTTGAATTTTCCCCTTTAAGTGGATATCTGGTGACTGGTGGTACAGATGGCTTAGTGCGGGAGTGGTATCCCCACCATACCATGTTGTGCAGACAGTCATATACACGTCAAACCCATCACCCACATTATCCTCAATCCGAAAGATACATATTTTGTCACTTTATCTACAGACAAGACTATTGTGTGTGGTCTGAGAAAAAAATGTTTCCTTTGCAAAACTTCCAGGTTCATTACATTACATGTCATTTAGCTGACGCTTTTATCCAAAGCGACTTACAATAATTGCATTAAACCATGAGTCCAAACTCAGAACAACAAGAATCAAGCAAGTACAATTTCTTCAATAAAGTTAAACTACGGAGTCACGTGACCAGCTGGACAGAGATGGCAGCATAAGGCTCAGCTTCTAGCCCAACCTTGTCAAATAGTTGTTTTATTTGGTTCCAACCTCGATATTTTACACTTTTGTTTGATAAAGACAGTTAAAGTAGAATGACACGCAAAGGCAGATCTCAACGCAACGATTCTGATGCAATTGCAGAGACAGTGCTGGAGAGACAGCGAAGCTACTTCGAGCCGCGCTTTGCTCGGATTCAACAGGTGGGGATCTACAACGACGAGAAGCTAACTGCTATCCATGCACAACTAGCATCTCTTACTGCAAGCCTGGGCTCTATCAGTTCGGAGGTGGACAGCCTAAAAACTACGGTGGAAAGTAACTCAAGCGTTCTTGATGGCCATGACCACACTTTTGAAGAGCTGGAAGTGAAGCTAGCAGATATGGAGGACAGAAACCGATTGTGCAATATTCGTGTCATTGGTTTGAAAGAGGGGCTAGAAAGCTCTAGTGCTACTCAATATCTTTCGCGCTCCCTGTCTTAGTGGTTCCCACAGCTGGTGGCAGATCTCCAGATCGATATTATGAGAGCTCACCGAATCTACAGTAATCGGCGTGGGCCAAAGAAGAATGTCACTACTAATCGATTGATTTTCAACGTGCTTCGCTACACAACCAGGCAGGTGATTCTTCAGCCTGCGCGGAAATCGCCTCCCATCATCGATGGTCGGAAAATTCGCTTCTCCCCGGATTACAGCAACTACACAGTCAAACGCCGCCAAGCTTTTCATCAAGCTATGGATTCAGCTCGCGCCAAGGCTCTTGATTTTTTCCTGCTCTATCCGGCAACCCTGAAGATCAAGGAAGGCTCCCAGTATAGACATTCACCTCTGCTGTAGATGCTGAGACGTACGTGAATCGAGCTCCCTCTCATCCACCTGCTGCAACAGAGATGACCGACGCGTCGGCTGCTAATATGGACAACGAGAACGCATTGGCAGAAGGGCAGGATTAAACCATCTGCCTGACGAGAATGGTCCCTCGGTTTGTCTCAATATCCCAGTTCTAGTGTTATTACATTGTTATCTGCTTTATAGAGACAGAATGCCATATTGAACTGTTTTCTATAGCCTAGCCTACTCGCTAGGCTTGTTAGGCTAACATAAGTTAACTACTAGGCCACTACGCCTTCGATTTTCTGCTTTTTACCTTTGGCGAAGAATGTGGAACCAGTTATGTGCAAACCAGGTACATATGGGCTATGTGTTCCTTTTTACTGCCCCATATCTACTCTGGATCACAGACCTATTTTGAGTGTTAGCCTTTTGGCTATGTTTCCCCCCCTGCGCCCGCCTCCCCCTTTGTTTCATTGTCATGTCCGTCCTTGTTCCATGTCTTGCATGACTTGTGTCGTGAGGGACCCAACTTTGGATGCAATATTGTTAGGATTTAACGAGATTTAAAGATCCCGGCAGAGTAAACAGGTGGGCTCGTGATGGCTAGCGACGTGGCAGCCAGAGGTGAGAAGACCAGCCGTTCCAGTTACAGGACAAAAACAGCAATTGGACTAAACCCGGAAGTCTTGGGGCTAGCGAGCTAATTACTCTTCTGAGTTCTGAGTTCAGTTGAGGTTAGTCGAGTGTTTACATATATTCAAGGTGCTACTCTAGTGTTTGTAACCACAGAGCTAGCAACCTAAACAAACAGGCAAAAAAAGAAGTGAATAACACAAGAAAAAAAAATAAAAACGTGAAAACACAAGAAAAATCGAAGCTGCCATCAAGCGGCCATCTTGAAAACCAGTCAATCAAACAACACACCCATATGTCATCGAATAATCTAACCTGTCATGTCCAAGAAACGGTGTTGAGTTAATCAGTTTGTCTTGTGTCCATGTTGTCTCGTGATTTCCTGTATTATTTTGAAAGTCAACTCCTCTTGTTTCAGGCAACTTGTTCCTTCCCCTGTGTGTTTCCCCTCTGGTCAGATTATCTGCCTCGCTCCTGATTGTTTCCACCTGTGCCCTCACCCTGTGTATATATTGTCTGCGTCTCCCTTTGTCCTGTGCCAGTTCGTCTTGTCTTTTGTGCCAGAGAACCAGCCATTTCCATGCAATTCACCAGTTACCAGGTCATGTACTTTGTTCTTATTTGCTTTTTCGCTATTTGCCCAGTTTAGTTTCTTTGCGTCTGGGGAATGCCGCTCATTCATAGTGAACTGTGAGATTCATTATGAACAATTGCCATCAGCCTTCCCCACCGAAAGATCCAAGGTGGCGTTCATTATCTCCCATCTCACTGGGAGAGCGAGGGCGTGGACAACGGCAGAATGGTCCTGTGGGTCACCGATCTATCAGTCACTGGACCATTTCAAAGAGACTCTGAGGAGGGTTTTCGACCCCACCATGTCAGGCAGAGAATCGGGACGGGAACTGAGCAGCATCAGGCAAGGGGTGGGCTCCGTCTCAGACTATGCCATCCGCTTCCGCACTTTGTCCACTGACAGCGGATGGAATACCATAGCATTGCATGACACATTTATCAAAGGACTCTCTGATACTATTCAAGATTTGTTGGTCCCACTTGATTTACCTGAGGATCTTGACGCTGTGATCGCATTAGCTTTCAGAACCGACCATCGCTTGAAAGAGCGAAGAAAGAATAAGTCACAAGCTACAGTCCCTCATGATCATGCCAGAGGTCGCCCTTCACCTGCCTCACATGGCTGGAGGGACTTTCATCGCCAGTCCTGCGGAGAACAGCCTCTTCCGGCGACTTGGAGGAACCCATGCAGCTGGGACGGGCCAGGTTGTCTGCAGAAGAAGGACGCTGCCGCCTGCAGGAAGGGAGGTGTTTCTACTGCGGTGAACAAGGACATCTACTGAAATGAAAGCCTTATGGACTGGAGTTTTGCCCACGAGATGGGTATTAAGACTGAACTTTCGCCTCAGCCCTTGAAAGCCAGTGCTTTAGATGGCAGCTTCCTATTTCCTATTTGAGGTAACACATGTGATTGAACCTGTGTCAGTGTGCATTGAGGATCACCATGAACTAATGACTTTTCACCTGTTTCACTCGGTTCAACACCCCCTGATCCTAGGGTTCCCCTGGCTCAAGAAACACAACCCCCACATTGACTGGTGTACAGGGAGAGTTATGAGTTGGAGGGGCTGGGGTTGGGCCAGGTGTAGACCTTAGCAACATAGTGGCGATTGGAGTTGTTGCTGACCTTAACTCTGTTCCTGTTTCCTCCGATACAGACTTAAAGGTCGACCGGTCAGCCTTAACCTCCATTCCCAGTTGCTACCGTGATCTTGAGGAAGTTTTTAGCAAAAGCAAGGCCACTTCTCTGCCACCCCACCGACCTTATGACTGCCTCATTGACCTTATCCCAGGAGCGCCAATTCCAAAGGGGAGACTTTATTCCATTTCCGGTCCTGAGAAGGTTGTTATGACCAAGTACATCGAGGCTTCCTTAAAAACAGGACTCATACGCCCCTCATCGTCCCCAGCAGGAGCAAGGTTCTTTTTTGTGGGGAAAAAGGATGGTTCCCTGAGAACCTGTATTGACTATGCACCATTAAATGACATTACCCTTAAGAATCAGTACCCTCTGCCCCTCAAGTTCATACTCCCGGAGTGTACACCGTTAGTCAAAGGTTTCTACACCAGATGTCTAACTGACAGTGCTGTAGCTAAATTTAAAGAAGCGATTCCTTCTGCATTTGATTCAATACCACGTCTCAATGTGACGGAGGACTCCTGTGCTAACTTTAGTCCGTCCCAGATTGATCATATTGTCGATAGTGCTACAGGCTCACTGAGAATGACACTGGACTCGATAGCCCCTCTAAAGAAGAAGACGGTGAGGCAAAGGAGGTTTGCTCCCTGGTATAACTCTCAGACCCGCGACCTAAAGCAAACTTCACGAAAGCTCGAAAGCATATGGCGTTCCACCAATCTGGAAGAATCACGCTTAGTTTGGCGAGATAGCCTTAATACATATAAAAAGGCTCTCCGTAATGCAAGAGCAGCCTATTACTCATCAGTAATAGAGAAAAATAACAACCCCAGGGTTCTCTTTAGCACTGTAGCCAGGCTGACAGAGAGTCACAGCTCTGTGGAGCCGTGTATTCCTATAGACCTCAGTAGTAATGACTTCATGAACTTCTTCAATGAAAAGATTTGAACTATTAGAGGCAAGATTGATGATCTCTTGCCCTCATCCAGTGCCGATCTGTCATCAAGAGGAGTGGCCTTGGAAACGGCTGTATGCCCTGGTGTATATTTGGATAGCTTTTCTCCCATTAACTAGACCAATTGTCCTCAATGGTTTCTACTTCTAAACCGTCTGCCTGTCTCTTAGACCCCATCCCAACGAGGCTGCTTAAAGACGTGTTGCCTTTAATTGGCACCTCTCTGTTGGATATTGTTAATGTGACTTTTTGCTAAGAGGCCATGTACCACATTCCTTCAAAGTAGCTGTAATTAAACCTCTCCTGAAAAAGCCCACTCTTAATCCAAAGGTGTTGGCTAACTACAGACCGATCACTAACCTTCCCTTCCTCTCTAAGATCCTTGAGAAAGTAGTCGCAAATCAGTTGTGCGACTTCCTACATCAGAATAGTTTATTTGAGGAGTTTCAGTCAGGATTTAGAAAACACCACAGCACAGAGACAGCACTGGTGAAAATTACAAATGACCTCCTAATGCATCAGATAAAGGACTCATTTCGGTACTGGTCTTGTTAGACCTTAGTGCTGATAAAGGACTTATCTCTGTACTGGTCTTGTTAGACCTTAGTGCTGATAAAGGACTTATCTCTGTACTGGTCTTGTTAGACCTTAGTGCTGATAAAGGACTCATCTCTGTACTTGTTTTGTTAGACCTTAGTGCTGATAAAGGACTCATCTCCGTACTGGTATTAATAATAATAATAATAATAATAATCCATTTAATTTAAATAGTGCTTTTCTAGATACTCAAAGACACTTTACATTATACACCGTAGACACAGCTACGGGGAGCAATGCAGGGTTAAGTGTCTTGCTCAAGGACACATCAACTAGGGCGGGGATTGAACTGCCAACCCCTTGATTGAAAGACGGGCATGCTAACCACTGACCCATAGTCGCCCGCAATTAGACCTTAGTGCTGCATTCAACACCATTGATCATGACATCCTATTACAGAGACTGGATCAATCGATTGGCATTTCAGGTACCGCACTAAGTTGGTTTAAATCCTATTTATCAGATCGATCTCAGTTTGTATTTGTAAACGATGAAGCCTCAATGACCACCAACGTTAATCTCGGAGTTCCACAAGGTTCTGTGCTTGGACCAATTTTATTTACCTTATATATGCTGCCTTTGGGCAACATTATCAGGAAACACTCCATAAACTTTCATTGTTATGCAGATGATACTCAATTATATCTATCGATCAAACCAGAGGAGACCAACCAGCTCGCCAAAATTCAAGCATGTCTTAAAGACATAAAAACATGGATGACCTGCAACTTCCTGATGTTAAACTCAGACAAAACTGAAGTTATTTTACTGGGCCCTGAACACCTCAGAGATCAATTATCTGGTGATGTGGTTTCTGTAGATGGCATTGCCCTGGCATCCAACACCACTGTAAAGAATCTCTAGTTATCTTTGACCGGGACTTGTCCTTTAACTCCACGTGAAGCAAATCTCAAGGACTGCATTTTTTCATCTCCGTAACATTTAAAAAATCAGGCACATCTTGTCTCAAAAAGATGCAGAAAAGCTGGTTCATGCGTTTGTTACTTCCAGTATAGATTACTGCAACTCCTTATTATCAGGCTGCTCTAATAAGTCTCTTAAGTCCCTCCAGTTAATCCAGAATGCTGCAGCTCGTGTACTCCCAAAAACTAAGAAAAGAGATCACATTACTCCTGTATTAGCTGCTCCGCACTGGCTCCCTGTAAAATCAAGAATCACATTTAAAATTCTTCTCCTCACCTACAAAGCCTTGATTGGTGATGCACCATCATATCTTAAGGAGCTTGTAGTACCATATTGCCCCACTAGAGAGCTGGGCTCACTAAATGCGGGGCTACTTGTGGTTCCTAGAGTCCTAAAAAGTAGGATGGGAGCCAGAGCCTTCAGTTATCAAGCTCCTCTTTTATGGAACCAGCTTCCACTTTCAGTCCAGGAGGCAGACACAGTCACCTCATTTAAGAGTAGACTTAAGACTTTCCTGTTTGATAGTGCTTATAGTTAGGGCTGAATCAGGTTTGCCCTGGTCCAGCCCCTTGATATGCTGCTATAGGCTTATAGGCTGCTGGGGGATGTTTTAGGATACACTGAGCACCTATCTCATCTTCTCTCTCTCCTTATGGATGAATTTACATCTCTCCATTGCACCCTATTAACTCTGCTTCCTCCCCGGAGTCTTTGTGACTTCATGTCTCGTAGGGTCCATTGGACCTGGCGGTGTCTGATTGTAATTTGTGATATTGGGCTATATGAAATAAACTGAATTGAATTGAACATGGTAAACTGACCACCTGATACATTTTAATGATGTAGTTATAATTTCCCATTATCTAAGGTTCTCGAATACTGTACTGACCCCGTTTGCCTATCAAAAAGAGGTCAGTATGGTTGCTCGAAGACTTAGTTTAGACACGTGCAATAAACAGATACAATGTCAACAAAGTTTTTAACGTCAAAGAATATTTCTAAAGTTGTACGTTTTCCAACACAAACCAACAGATACGTTCCCTGTCAAAAAACATGTCTATTCCAAATAAAAAGAAATCAAAACATTCGTTGTGACACATTGTCCCTTCTTACATGTTCAAAAACTGTGTGCTCCTGCCAGTCTAACAAAACTTGGCCATCTGCTCCACCTGATTAATATTGTCCTCTGTACTAATTGACAGTGCACTTACGCCTCCTAGTGGAGGGAGGTCCAACAAAACAAAAACAAACAAAATGGCTCTTACACATACATTGTATTTTTTAATTTTGAAAACCTTAGTAGTCATATACTTGACATGGACATAAGCCTACGTTCAATCAGAATCACTTTCATCAAAATAGCTTTATTGCTAATTCAAGCTGATATATCTTGTACAGGTATGTGATACCATCCTGATGCATGCCAAGGAGCGGTTCTCCTTCACTAAGCACCTCATCAGCGCAACACTGTTGCATGGAGAGTTGTTCCCACAACACAGTGTGATGTTCCCTGATTCAGCACTTCAAACAACAGTAGAGGCTTACCCCATGTTGAACCAGGCCAAGCTCAAAACAGAACCCTCATCTATGACAACACTGAGTTCAAGGCTTGCAGTGGTGCATTGCCCATGTACCAGTTTTTCATGGAGAACGACATTCAGAGCACCTTCACAGAGACTGTCAGTCTTCCGAGAGGTGTTTCTCCACTTTGAAGAGGATCAAGACCTTCCTGAGAAACACCATGACACAGGATCACCTAAATGCTCTGGCTATGCTCTCCATGGCGAAGAAACTTGTCAGGGACATTCCTGACTTCAATAAGAAAGTCATTGAGAGGTTTCCCCAACAAACTAGGTTCATAGGAGCATCTTATATATATATAAATGTTAAATATTTAACTGCAAAGTAGTAATGCGTATTTGATAAATTTTTTGCATTGAATCACTGGAATGTTTGCTGACATTTATTGGATGGCCCTACCAAAATAAAAATCCACCAGTCACCACTACGTGAACCACTAATCCATCCATCACTCCCCCCCCTCCTAACTGACCGTCGTGCTTTTAACAATGGTGTTTTTCAGACGTCCAGCTGTGGAGGAAGTGTAAGATGCGCATCTTCACTGTGGCCCAGATGGACAACAGCATCCAAATGGAGAAGGATCTCCAGATGTTCCTTTACCACCTGCGACTGAATGCAGAAGTGGAAGTGGTGGAGATGGTGAGACTTTGCATGTTAGAATAGCACAATTCATCTACATTGGCCCAAAGTTCTGTAACACAGCAGCTTAATATGTTTTTATATTTGCAACACAAATCTCTGTCACAGCTTTATTAAGTTCTGAGGTAAAAACAAGAACACCTTTGTTTCTCTATCAGCTATGTTTAGTTTCAGTACTAAAGTCAATGTGTGTTATCAATATTATTTAGTTTCTCACATAGTACTGAACAGTGCCAGAACCTCATTTGTACTCTTAATGTGGTAATTTTTTTTGTCTTAAAGGTCAGGACGTTCCATCCATGAATGCTTTATAAAGGATTTTTTTTTGCAGTTGTTAATTGTGTTGCCGTCTCTTGGTTTGCAAAAGTGGCAAATGTACTCACAGCAGTCTGTTCGCCCATGAGTGTGTAGGTCTTAAAAATGAGATGTGGTCAGGCACATATGTGGTGCATTGCTATCTTTAGGCAGCAGGAGGCGACCATCAAAAACCTGGTCTAAAGTCAGTGACAGAGTATTTTCCTGCTATTTAAAGGGTTCATTATTCCGACCATAAGATGTGCCTACTACACTGTGTGTGTGTGTGTGTGTGTGTGTTCCAGATTGTACTTGACGACTTTGTTTCTGTCCTCTCCCGTGCAGCATGATAACGACATCTCAGCCTTCACCTATGAGAAGACCCTGGTGATGGAGCAAAGGTCTCAGATGCTGAAACAGATGCAGCTCTCCAGGACTGAGAGGGAGAGAGAGGTAACGCAGCCCTCCACTCACGGTCTCTGCAACTGTTAAACAGTTAAACACAAGCAAATTAGATGAGACACTAATCATATTAGATTATGAACATCTTCAAGTACATGGCATTTATTGTTACTGAATGTTGTTTGCAAGCGTAATCATCGCATCTAAGTTGCTTCGATATCACACAGGTCAGATTCTACAGTATGCAATTTCCATAAATAACTACATAGTTGAATCCAAACAGTGTTGTAGTAAATCTGGCCTACCACTGCGTTACATGACAATTGGCCCCATCTCCTTATTCACCTGCCCTCGCCTCTGGGCCGCGCTGCTCGGATTCAGAGTATCACTGACGAGTCGCGTAACTCGATCCGGAGGAAGAACCAGGGCGCCGCCCCGAGCACGACCCGCAGCCGGCCGTCCTCCACGGCGGAGGACACTCAGGAGGACGAGGTAGCCGATGTTGTCAACCCACTGTTCCCTCGCTGTTAGTTACACAAACCCGTCTTCACAAAGCTGGATCTTTGGCTGCAGTCACAACATGTTCATTGACTGCTCTAATGACTTTTATCATCATCATGATTTTAAAATCTGGACTCAAATAGATCACATCACGCACTCTAGTGATGCACAATATAATCAACCGCAGATGGGAAGGAATATAAAGACTGTATGGAGAGACATTTGCACCATTTTTAACAAGTATTGCATTACATTACGCTTTTTAGTGTTTAATAACAAAGTGCATCCAATACAGATACAGTTGAAATAATGACCATGCTCTGATTGAAACCTCTAAATAATATTGATAACACACATTAATAACTAACTATTTAAACTGGATGGTTATCTTTAAGGGCTATTATCGTTAACATAGTCATTTTAGTTCCCAACTTCGACCACTGGAATTCAGCCTTGCACTATTTTACATGACAATTATATTAAGACTTTTTTTTTGTTGTTATTTTGTTGACCTCAAAACTTCACAAACTAGTTATAGAATATAAAATATATAAACTATAGAATCAGATTACATACTGCAAATTATCAATCCAATAATTAAATAAATGTGTTATTATCATTAAACTGTACAACACATCATAGGGTTCTCGGCATCTTTCTTCACCACACACCTCTTCAGTGTGACGTGGGCTGTTTTAAGTCCCTAATCCATGCAAGTACGAGGTAAAAGGCAGCTGGATTTCACATTTTAGTCTTTAGATTACACCTAAAGGATTATGTGTTCTTACAGCCTGTGTATTATTTTCACATTTCATTTAGTTCTTTCACCTACTAATCAAACGTCTCCCTCCTTCCTGGTTTCACTCATTACAACACATCCACACAACGGCAGCAGAGTAACAAAGTGACGTTTTTTATTAAGATTCATAAACAGTTGTATTGTATGGTGGAGCGACAGCAGAGCCTGAGTATTGAGCAACCCGATTTAGAACTGTACCTTTCAGCATTATGTACAGGTGTGTTTAATCCACACTCACAACACAGAAAACAAAAAACAATACGCATGCTTCAGTGTCACCTTCCATCCATCCGATCATTCACATAGTCTCTTTGTTAAATTACTTTTATAAAGTAAATGAGACAAATAAATAGCTTGAGAAGACACAAACACCGTACCTTTGTGTAGACACCACACAATTCGTCACCCATCCATACGCTCATTTTAATAGTTCTACAATAGCTGCTATCAATGCACTTACACAGAAGTGTTATGGTAGTGTGGGTAACCCTTTCTTTTCCAGAATAATGTATTTAACATCATCAACCCAGTAAAAACAAGACTTCCATACATAGTCTTTACATTTTCAACAACTTACTGTACATATAAAAACAGACTATTTTGAAGGACATCACTTGCTGTCATAAGTGTCTGAAACACAGAGTATTTGCTGGATACATGCAGCTCTGGCATCTATGAGATAGAGACATGGTAGATCAATCCCAGATAACATTGACACAACCTCAATAATGAACCAGACGATGTGACCACAGAGCATGGTTAACAGAAGAAAAGAGAAGTATGACTGGAAACAGAAACAGACTGAGTGACAGATGACCAGCGAGCTTCGTAGATAATAGAAAAGACACGCGTATCAAAACTCAAAGGCTTCAAACGTGAAGGCAAACTCTTCCCACTGATGCTTCTGATCATATCGTCAGAAAAACAAACATAAAACCTGCAAACAAACAAAACATTCAAAGAAAGCTTCGGAACTTCCCTTTACTTATAAATACAATACAGTATAAATAACAGTACAAAAGATTGTAAAAAAAAAAAAAGAGAGGGAAGAAGCAACATGATTACAGCCTTGTCCTCTTAATAATAGATGCGGGGATAAGGCCTCGTCATTGCCTAGGATGACTGTAGTACTACTTATCTGACAAATATATATATATATATATATATATATATATATATATATATATATATATATATATATATAGACTTCTGCAAGAATTTAATGGTAAAATCCTGCATTTCTGTCGCTGAAATCGTGCCCCATTACCCCATCAGTTCTGTAGCTCACGAGCAAATAAAGCACCATTTGGGTCATTACAATGAAAACAATAAAATGTGACCTTTGAACCAGGTCAGTCAAACATGTGGCCGTGTGTAAGAATCTTCAGTGGTTGCATTTATCTGTCCCCTACACCCAACAACTCCTATTCAGGGTTCAGGGGCTGGGTCCTATCCCAGCATGCCTTGGGTTAATGACCAATAATATAGGTTCTCAACAGAGAACAGAGAAATGCTTTTAACCCTCTGTGATTTAGGCCATAAATACACTTGGCATTTCAAGTGCATCATATCTTGTTCATATTGGATGATTCTGTGAAACCATATAAGTTCAATGACAATGTTCTTTTGTATTTGTTTTTACATCCAATGGCAACATAAAAAAGTACTTTTGGACAATATCAGCGCATGGCAACTACGGTATGGTTAAGATTGGGGAAAGATTGTCGTCATGGCAAATAAACTGCAGTTAACATGTGGTTACAGTTAGGCCACCAATGAGTTGGGGGTGTAATGCTAGTGGTGGTGGCTAATGTAGCCTGGAGCTTCTAAGCCTTCTTTCTAACTCCTCTCCCCTAGATTTTTTTCACTTCCAAACATCATCGCTGACTCAATTGACTTTACTTGAGGATATATATCAGATATTAAAATGCCTGTTTGTTTTTCAAATGCAACAGAGCTCCACGAACCTGTAAACACAAGTTGGTGTGTAAAATCAGTGAAGAACCCCTCAATCATACGGATCATCCAACGGTAGCAATCACAAACCTCACATTCACACTAAGTAAGAGTAAAGATAATAAATACGGCTTTTAGAGATTAACGCTTTTATACCTTTTCAACATCTAGCTAGAATGTATCGGTATGTTGATCCAGCTCGAATGCTCCTTGGTTGCATGTATACTTGGCTTGTTTGATATCAGAGGGCTATCGGCCCAAGACGCATGAGGTGGCTACGTGTGAATGGGCCATCAGAGTCTCCAATGAACCTGACTTGTGTTTGACGAACACAACCACTGGGAGAACATGCAGAGGGTTTTGAAAAAGAACCAAGGCAAACATCTGGAGTCAGGACTTTCCTCTTGTCAGACTCGAGTACTAACGAGCGAGTCTCACAACCCCACAGGCCACACGTGAGGCACCGTTCCATTACTGGACCAGAGATGGAGACGAGGGGCTGGGAATTGTCTGAAAGAACATGGTAGACTGTGGAACACATCAGAGTAAAGGTCTTAACTATTGCATATATTACACTGGTTTGTCCAAGGACCCCTGTGCACATCACAGGTATCTACCAGAAGGACTGGATCGGTGCAGGGAGCTGGGCCGTTGATCCCAGGTCCTTGGAGACCTACATGCTGCATCGTTGTTTGAGGTACTGGAGTCCTGCTCTGTGCAAAGATGGTGAAGGTACACAGTCAGAGAGAACGAGTTCATGAGTGGAGGACCAGAGTAGCTAAGGCCAAAAGGATTCATAGATAGTCCCCTTTGCCAGCTGGAGACAGTACCCATTCTTTGTCGTCAAGGAATCATGGTTTGCCTGGTCCGGCATGATCGCCCTCGGTCTCCATGGACGGAATCCCAGAAGCCCTTGTGTTGGAATCAATGGCTACTTTGATAGAGGAGACGTGACACCGCTGTCTCTGCTTTTTGAAAGCGTAGCAGAGCCATGAAGTTTGGAAAGACTTGGAGTTCTGTGTCAGTAACAGTGCAGCAAAAGGTCTGCGCTCAGCTGCTGGCCCCACTCTGGACTGAACCAGAGGGAAACACAGAAGGGGATGGTGCAGGTCCAATTCTAGGCCTTTCTGGACGATACCAATACTTCTTGACTATTCAAACTGGACAACATATTGTAATGGTCGTTGAGTCTGAGCCATTAGAACCACCTATTTAAAGGGATATACTACACCCGCTACCTGGAATTTCTGTTGGTGTTCTAAATTAAACCAAAGGTTAATTATTAATGAAGTTCCCTATATTATTCATTCCCCAGTACCAGTGTGCCAGACCACTCATATCCAAGCAAAATAAATACTTTGAGCACTTCTCTTGTATCTCTACTAGTGAACACATTGGACATTGCTTGAAAGAAGAAGAAAACAATTAATTGCTTTAGTTATATGAGAGTATAACAAGATAATATATATGGTTGGCTTAAATATTATAGGCATTGATGTATCCCTCCTGTGCTCCAGCTCCTATTTCCCCAGTACATCATTTTCATAATAGAAACCTCTTAGAAACCTCTTCATGAAATCTTTATGGGGTGACTGTGGCTCAGTGATGAGCAGGGTCGTCCTTCAATCAGAGGATCGGCAGTTTGATCCCCGGCTCCGCTAGCCCATGTCGATGTGTCCTTGGGCAAGACACTTAACCCCAAAATTGCTCCCATAGCTGTGCCCACGGCGTGTGAATGTTTAGTTACTCCTGATGTGCAGGTGGAATCATAGCTCCTCCTATCAGTGTGTGAATGGGTGAATGATGTCATGTAGTGTTTAATCGCTTTGAGTGGTCGGAAGACTAGAAAAGCGCTACAGGTCCACTTATCATTTACCATGTTCCTCAGGGATCAGATTTGTCCCTATTTTCTTTTTAATTAACAAGACTCTTCCTGAAGACATTGAATTATCTTCAAACGTATATTGTTTTGCTTTTACGTGTAGATGTTTCTGCCAATAAAACATAGTGATACTGATAGCGTGAGCCTATCTTCTTAATCACCTTGCAAAGTGCATGATTCTTTAACTTCCATCGTTTGCCATGATTTATTGAACCCAAACCCAAATGCTAAGTGGACTAGAAAAAGTAATCCATCCTTCTATCTCCTGTTGCTTAGCCTTCTGCAGCTCTGCCTGGAGCCATATATAAGCTTTTTTACATTGGTTACAGTTTTAGGTTTGATTGTAAGGTTCTTCTGATCACCCTGAGGCCTTGACAATGCTGGTGTCTGGCACAAAGCTACATCACATTTATTTAATTCTACATGTGCCAGATCCCAGTCTCAGGCAGGTTCCTACTGGCCCACCAAGGTCCTGATCCAAAAATATAATGATCCTTGTAGGCTCCCCAGATTAAAGACCAGACATAATTGTTCCTTTGGCATCAGGGCTACCAGAGTGTGCATCCATTATTATTTCTGTTTCTATTTAATGTTTGTCTTTGTCTCTGTCTATATCTCTAATATCTTTCTTTCTGATTTCATTTGTTCTGTATTTGTTCCATTTCTCCTGGCCTTCACTGTATAAGAGCACACTATAGTTTTAAAAAAATCATTTATCACTTAAATCCTTGCTGGGAATTCAGATTTTCAACTAACAATATATCTAATCAAGTTTTCAAGTCTGTGGCGGCCATAGTTCTTGTATTAGATTGTATGTAAAGTTATTATTTTCAGTGCTATTTTGTAGCTATAGCTTGACTGTAAGTGCTGGGTGCTGTCATCAAGATCCTCGTAGCTAAGTGAGAGACTCTAACACACAGTACCATAACAGTGACATATATCCACACGACATTTGTCGAGTACGGCATTTGTCTAGGTATCTTTACGACGCATCAAGCCCACGAGAGCTGTTTTTTTTATCCCTCGTGCTGTAGCCCAGCCGGTGTCCCACATAGAGGGATGCAGTGCTGATGTTGTCCTTCTGCTGCGGCTCATTCCAGGCCAAACGTGCTGGTTTCCTCCACCGCGATCAGCAGTTTCTCATACAGCATGGTGTATGACGGGTATGGAGGCAGGTCCAGACGGTTGAAACAGGTGTGAGCCCTGAGAGAGAGAGACAGGTACACTGTTTAGAGTATGGAGGGTCAATGCTACAGGAGGATACGCGAAGCTCGCGTCACACTTTACAATTCACATGTATTTAGGGAGGATCAAGGACACAGCACAAACACATTTCAGAATATACACATTATGTATTTATGCAAACAAGTTCCTTTAATAATGTGCTATAAGCACATGGAATGAGAACTTTTATCTGCATATAGTTTTTCCCTTTATTTCCTCCTGATGATTAAAAGCAGACACTTCGACTTACGGTTAGCATGCGAGGGGGATAGATGTGTCTATGGAAGGCTCCGTGCTTCGCAACTTTCAAATGATTAAATCTTAAAAACACATTAATTCTTCTGCCCGTACGGCTTCTTACTTACGTCTGAGAGACAATGAGCCATAATCTGCGGACGAAGAAAGACGAACGAGCCACTACATCACCGGGAGGGACGACGACGGCCACAGCTCCAGCTAAAGTCAAGATGGCTGCTAACACCTCGGGTGGCTCGTCGTCTCTACCGGCGGACTTGGAGAAGTTGCGCACCACGCTGGTTAGTGACCTCAAAAACACCATTGATGAGGCCTTGGCCCCACTGGCAGACTCGATCAACAAGCTACGTGAAACTACGGAGGAACACGGCCGACGGGTTACAGATATCGAAGTAGCCCTGTCGGACCACAGTGACAGAATTGTCGGCCTCGAAGAAATGTGCGCCTCGCTAAACAATAGAAACTGTATTCTCGCTGACACAGTGGATGATCTTGAAAACAGATCGAGGCGGTGCAATCTAATAGAACGGACTGATCCGGTCAAATTTATGTTGGGATTTTTTGCCGAGACTTTGGGAAGCGACTTATTTCCCACTCCGCCGATCTTGGACCGGGCGCACCGCCTCGGGGCACCGTGCTCTGGACCCAACTCCAAACCAAGAGCAATGATGGTGACCTCTCACTATTACCAGGACAAGGAACACGCGCTGAGAGTGACCTGGGACAAACTCAACTACCGCGGGGGACCAGTCGTCTTCTATCCGGATTACAGCGCCGCAGTCAACAAGAAGCGAACGGCATTTAACCCCGTGAAGGCCCTTCTTTACCAGAAAGGAGTGAGGTTCCGCATGCTTTTTCCTGCTGTGTTAAAGGTCGACCACAAGGGGGACACGCACTCCTTCAGCACCGCAGAGGATGCGCAAACATTCTATGACCAGCATCTGGTAAACTGTGAGGAACAGATTTAACTCATGTGGGACGGTTGTTGACATCTTGTTCTGCTTCATTTTGTTACACTGGTAGATTTCAGCTTTTATGTTTCTGTTACTATTATGTCATCATACCTCTTCATGTTATCAGTTAGTATATGTACTCAATGTGCTTAATACCAACCTTGTTTATTATAAAATGTAACCTGTTAATCCATTTTGATTAGCTGTTGCACGGGAGCCACCCGTTTGTTTAGGTTAGTGAGTGATTTGATGCACTGGAAGTTTAAGATTAGTTTTCTCCTGCGGTTCTCTTCGTTTGGGGAAGTAGACCTAGTATTGTTTTGTGGTAATATGGGTTTTGTGGTAATATGGGTTTTGTGGTAATATGGGTTTGGCCTACAATATACATTGTAATGCAAACAAACTAATGAATGCAGTCACAAGGACAGAACTAAGGGGCAGAACCAGATATGCTCTTCTGTTGGAGACAACTCTGTCAGATTTATCTCATGGAATGTAAAAGGGGTAAATGGACCAGTAAAACGTGCAAGAGCGTTTGCACACCTAAAAAACCTTAAAGCTGAGTTTTCCTCCAGGAAACGCATTTGAAAAAGTCTGATGAGCTCAGACTGCGTAGGGCTTGGTTTAGCCATGTCTTTCACTCAGATTTTGATACCAGGGCACGTGGGGTTGCAATATTAGTCAGGAAAAATATACAATTCACTCCAACGAATGTTGTTTCAGACTCCTGCGGCCGATATGTGACAGTCACAGGCTCTCTATTCCATATACCTGTTTTGTTGGTTAATCTATACGCTCCCAACTGGGATGATGTCGACTTTGCTAACAGGCTTTTGGCCTTCCTGCCAAGTCTAAATACACATCAACTGGTGCTTGGAGGTGATCTAAATTGTATAATGGACCCTAGCCTGGACCGCTCATCTGCTAGAAGAGTTCCTCCCACCAAAATGTCCAAATCCTTTTCAATGTTTATGAATGACAACAGTTGTGTAGATCCTTGGAGGCTTTCTAACACAAGCTTGAAGGTGTTTTCCTTCTTTTTACATGTTCATTCCTCCTTCTCACGAATTGACTACTTCTTTTTAGACAGAGCTTTCATACCTTACGTTAAATCTGTGGAATATTTACCTATTATTATCTCGGACCATGCTCCTCTACAATTAGACAACTCCTTCACCCTGAATCAGAAAGATCGTCCACTATGGAGGCTAAATCCCCTGCTGCTCTCTGATAACATTTTTTGCAATAAAATCGAAAAATCCATAGATTCCTTCATCGAAACTAACACGTCCAATACAGTCTCCTTTTCCCTTCTGTGGGAAACACTTAAAGCGGTTCTACGAGGGGAAATTATTTCCTTTACATCGTACTCAAACAAAATGGGGAGGCAACAACAACAACATTTAACTGAATCCATTCACAACCTTGATAAGCAGTGTGTTTCTAATCCATCACCTGAGCTTTTCAAAAAAAGGGAAAACTTAGATTAGAATTAGAATTTAATGTTCTATCAACCAAAAAAGCCAAACAACTACTGTTGTCCTCTCGTGGCCTATAAGTATGGGGACAAGAACAGTCGGCTGCTGGCTCATCAGCTCAAACGGGAAGCAGCCTCACGGCTCATCCCTGAGATTAAAGATAGTCATGGAAACTTGAAAACAAGCCCAAAAGAAATTAACAACGTTTTTGAGGCATATTACACTAAATTGTATACCTCTGAATCCACCTCTACAAAAGGACCAATGACAACCTTTTTAGACAGCCTCAACTTCCCATGCCTTGAATCAGATAAGATCGCAGAGCTAGATAGAACAATAGAACTGGAAGAAGTCCAAGCAGCAATTACAACCATGCAGAGTGGCAAGACTCCGGGCCCCGATGGCTTTACGGCAGAGTTTTACAAAAAATGTAATAAGAAGCTTTCTTCAATTCTTCTTGGAATGTATCAGGAGTCGCTGATTAAGGGTACTCTTGCACCTACTCTCTCACAAGCAACCATCACACTTTTACTAAAAAAGGACAAGGACCTGTCTGATTGTGGATCCTACCGGCCGATCTCACTTCTTTATGTAGACGCAAAAATCGTTGCAAAGGTACTGTCTCGCCGACTTGAAAATATTACCCCTTTAATTATTTCTGAAGACCAGACTGGTTTCGTAAAAGATCTTCATTCATTTTCCAACATCCGCAGGTTGCTTAACATAATTCCCACTTCCCACTCCACACTGGTCCCGGAAGCAGTTCTCATTAGACGCTGAAAAGGCTTTTGACCGGATTGAGTGGGAGTATTTATTCACGGTCCTACAGAACTTCGGGTTTGGTGATATTTTCGCCTCCTGGATTAAACTCTTATACTCATCTCCGCAAGCATGTGTCACAAACTCACTACGTTCCCCATATTTCTCTAACAAGAGGCACACGCTAAGGATGCCCACTTTCCCCCTTGCTTTTTGCAATGTTAATAGAACCACTCTCCATTGCATTGAAAACATCTCCACTTTTGCGAGGAGTATGCAGGGTTGGGATAGAACATTGTGTATCACTGTACGCAGATGACCTTTTGTTGTATGTAAATGACCCAGTGGCATCCTTTCCTACAATTAAATCGATTCTGGTGGAATTTGGTTCATTTTCAGGATATAAATTAAACTTAAAAAAGAGTGAATTGTACCCAATAAATGATTTGGCTTGCCAAATTCAACAAACTTCAATACCTTTTCGTCTGGCCAGTTCAGGTTTCAGATACCTTGGTGTGAACATAACCCGCAGTCTTGCTTCTCTTCATACAGCCAACTTTAACCCATCCATCCATTTTCAATACCGCTTATCCTCATTAGGGTCGCGGGGGCGCTGGAGCCTATCCCAGCTGACATAGGGCGAAGGCAGGGGACACCCTGGACAGGCCGCCAGTCCATCGAGGGCACATGTAGGGACATACAACCATTCACTCTCACATTCACACCTATGGGACATTTAGAGATCAATTAACCTGCAGCATGTCTTTGGACTGTGGGAGGGTTGAAAATATAAAAAATGACCTTCTTAGATGGAGCAACCTGGCAGGGTGCAGTCCATAAAAATTAATGTATTTCCCACATTTCTATACTTGTTTAGAAGGCCCGAGGGACATGGGTGGCCTGGCTCTTCCTAAATTCATTTTTTATTATTGGGCAACTAACATTCAAAAAATATCTTTTTGGATTAATTCCCCTGAGACTGATTGGTGCCTCTTGGAGGCCCAATCATGCCATTCTTCCTCTCTTCCTGCATTAGTACACTCATCTCTTCCGATAAAACTGTCCAGCCACTCTTCTAACCCGGTTGTCCTCACTACACTTAGAATTTGGATTCAATTTCAAGCCGCTTCTTCTCTGGGTCCGATTAGTAATAACCATATATTCCCACCATCTGTATTGGACAACACCTTCTCTCAGTGGAAAAAAAGAGGACTGAAGTGTTTCAGGGATCTTTATGACGATGGCCAGTTCTCTAGCTTTGACTCTCTTTGTAAGAGATGTGACCTGGACCGTTCAAATCTCTTCAGATACTTTCAGGTCCGCCACCAGGTAATGAAGCTCTTCCTGTCATACCCCGACCTCCCATGCAAACACTTTGGGAAAGCCTACTGGACATGCAACCAACTCAGAAGGGTTGGATCTCTAAAGATTACAACCAGATCATAACCACAACGGATACCTTTTCTACAATCAAAACCAAATGGGAAAGTGAGTTGAATATGAACCTGACACAGAATTGGTGGTTGGGTGCACTGTAGAGGGTGAGCACCTCTACGTCCTGTGCCAGACTTGGTCTTATTCAGTTCAAAGTGGTCCATAGGATGCACTTTAGCAACAGCAGACTAGCTAGAATATTCCCAGGCCATGATGCGGGATGTAACCGTTGTGGTTATCCTCAAGCAGATTTATTACACACGTTTTGGCCGTGTCCTAAACTTGGACATTTCTGGTACTATGTGTTTAATATTTTAACTATAGTTTTAGGGATTGAGGTACAACCGTGCCCCCTTATGGCAATCTTTGGAATCCCAGCTAAACCCATTCTTTATAGTACCAAAGACATGGATATTATTGCCTTTACCACTCTTCTGGCACGTCGTAGAATACTTCTTGCTTGGAAGTCCCCAAGTTCACAATCTCAGTCTGCCTGGCTTAAGGATGTGATGTTTTTCTTGAGTCTTGATGAAAAAATTAAATATGCACTTAGAGGCTGTAATGACAACTTTACTAAGAAATGGCAACCTTTCATTTCTTATTTTCAAGATCTGTCAGTGTTGCCTACTGAATGAGACGCAGCTGGTAATCTGTATGTATGTACCTGGTCCTCTGTCCTTATCTGTCTGACTAACTGTAACTGAACCTAATAAAGTATCTATTAAAAAAAAAAGAGCAGACACTTCACAAAGAGACAATATATATATTTCATCCTGCTTTTTTGCCGAGAGCTATATCAGAAGATTTAAATCAGTCTTGTGTCTGTATGCTATATTAAGTTTCACCCAGCGGCTGGTTAGCGAGAATAAAGACTGGATATACTGTAGGTGGAAGCAGCTAACGTGGCTCTATCTAAAATTAAAAATATCCCTCTATAAGCTCTAAAGCTCATGTCACGATTGATTTATCTGAACAAAAAAAAAACAGTGTTACTGGAAAAACCACAAGTTGTGCTTCTACGTGAAACATACTTTACTTTTCTTGGCTGTGTACAGTGACTTCCTTGAGTTTTGTTTCATAAAGTCGTATTGTTTCAACCTGTTTCCAGTCTTTTTGCTGAGCTGAGCTTAACGTCACCTCGCTCCAGCCTAGTACATACCTTACATACCCGAGAATGGTATCAATCTTCTTAAAGGAATACTTCTCCCTTACAATAAACATTTGTTTGACATCACTGACATCCTTGTGTCTTGTTACCTGGAAATAGTGAAGATACCTCTGAGGAGAATCCAAAAAAGGAGTAAACCCTTGATGTGTTTGCCAAAAAGCCAACTGTTTAAAACCCTTCCTCCACTTCCTCTCCTGCAAGGACTAACAGCGAGTGAAGGTCTAGTGGCTGAAGGTTGAACAGCACCGTTCTGGTGACGATGCCTGTGTTTGGGACGTATAGTGAGTGTGATAAAGGAGACGTGAACCACACTGCACCAGTTGTGTGTGTCAAGTGATTTCTGATTTGGTGTTGCTGTCATTAAATCTGTCCAAAATCTACTCCAATTCATCCAGGATTTACTCTGTTCATTGGATTCATCATTCACTGTAATCAACATGGGGCGAGCAACTGATAAACAAACAGTCATTTTGTGGGTGAAGTATTTCCTTAGTCAGACATCTTGGGCTGCTTGTGGACACGGGCAGATGCCAATTATTACATCACACAGATCCACACAGCCAGATATAGAAAGTAGAAATAAGAATTGAAATCTCTGTACACCTCAACAGTGATGTACATACTTGACCTGTCTGATATCAAATGACAGGTTCCCTGTGGAGCTTTTGACCTCTTGCAGCGCTATGGAGCCGTTTTCTTTTTTCTTGTGCACGGGGACACACAAACATCAGGAAACACAGTGCGACCAATGATGTCACAATATTCTACTAATCACAGGTGGCGGCAAAAAAAGGCAGAGAGTGTAAGCAATCCTGGATTTAAGGTACTGGAACAACATTATTCAGCACAGTCAGACCTCACCGACCTCACTGTGTTCTGCTGCACAGGGCACATCTTAAGTGAGCCCACAAATTAGTTACTAAACAGTGCCCCCTGTGGCCCCAAGTCACAATTACATGATAATGTTCACGCAAATAACTAATGCAGCAGCAGTAGAGAAGAGTGGGAAACTTCATTTGTAATGTCCAGTTAGCTAGCTAACACTAGCTGACTGCTAACATTAGCTGACTGCTAACACTAGCTGACTGCTAACACTAGCTGACTGCTAACACTAGCTCACTTTAGCCACAACAGGTTAAGTGTTAAAGGAAAGCTGGAGCAGCAAAACCCCTGCATGTTTAGAATGGAGCACGTTTTGTTGTGAGTTTTTGATGTGATTTCTTCTTTCTAAAGTCACATCAATTAACATGACACCACCTCAACACAATGTATTTATTTCACCAGCCACCTCGACCTTTTGAGTCAAAGCGACGACCTTAACGTTGTCCAAACCTCTCCGTTCATACTACTGGTCCAAAGTGCTACGTAGGTACAGGACCAGGACCAGTGACTGAAGTCCTATACAATACAGACGTGACTTTTTGAGCCAATTTAGTTGTACTTTCCGACTCGTTAAACGCTCGCTGGACACTTTCGGTTACCCTCGAGTCAATTTTGGGCGAGTCAGGGACATCGTGGACATCGTGTCTTTTTTCAAGATAAACTCTTTTGAACAGCGCCCCTAACCCCCTAAAAAAGAAAGTCCAGAATCTGTGAGACTCCTTGGTGACTTTACCCTCCATCAGAGCTTCTGTTGACGCGTATGGGTTTACATTTGTGTTCGCTGAAGCCTGGTGCCTCTTATTCAGAGGCTAAGAGGACCCTTGTGAGAATGGTTCGCTATTCCAGTGGCTGTGACGCTAAATGGTGTGATTTTAAATGTCTTCTCCGCCTCCTGTACATTACAAAAGAATTCAGCCAACAAAAATTCACAATATATGTATGAAGTATACTTTCCCCATTATAATTTGGCTTTGTATTTTACTCACAAGTTGACTCTCGGGACAAAAGAGTGAACAGTGTTTGCTGATTCTGGAGCTGCAACAATCGCCCTCGGTTTTATTGAAAAGTCAAAAAGATCTTTTTGTAATCGATTTGTTGAGATTCTCCCGGCAGCAATCAACCAATCAAATACTCATTCCTGTTGTCTGTGGCTGTCACAGGACCACGATGAGCCCATCCAATCCCTTTTGGGGCCCTCTGTCGGGTGTGTGGGGGGAAGCAGGACCTCCGCCAAGCGGGCAGCAGCTCCTTTGACTTGAGGGGACAAAGAGAAGAGGGCGTGGGCCGCGTGACACCGCTCACGTACCTGGGCAGGGATGTGACTTTGCCCCACTTCTCGATACAGAAGCGCCGCAGGCCGTTGGAGCCCCGCAGCGCGGCGAAGCCCTCGTAGGGCACGCTGGACGTCCCCGTGACGAACTGCAGCAGCCGGAGACGCTGCTCGTTGTTGAACCGCTCCACGGCAGCCCAGAACCAGCGCATCACTATGTGGCCGTCATGGTAACCTGGTGGTCGGGAGTCAGGGAGTTAACATCACGACTGGATAAACTCAGGGGAAGGGCTTTGCATTGAGACTCTAGTATTGACTGCTTCTATTATCAATGTACAAGACATGTAAGATGGAACTAAAGATAAGATTAATCATGGAAAACATCCTGGAATACAGGGAAAGGTTTTGTTCATGTACTCGTTTCACACTTATTCAAGGAATCACGCACATTAGACCAGCAATATGTCAACGGAAAATATTCAATTTAAATCTGCTGTAGCATTCAGGGGCAGCATTGTGAAGGTTAGCTCTAACATCTCAGTCTGTGGGTTAAATAGTGTCAAACGGATAATGTGGGCAGACTCTACAGACTGCTGCCACACCTGTCTGAGACTGAAACACAGACTACGCCCTGATCCAGATTACAGCCATGTACAGATGTTCATGCCCATGCGAGGTGTAAAAGTGTCTTGAAGGATTTCAGGTACGGTTTGATCAGAGACTGCATACAAAGACGGACGACGTGACAGCTCCCCAAAGGTGAACACAGACATCTTGATCGCTCCATGGTGACAGGCAGGTCACAAAGCCCGCCCCCCTCCATGTTAGTGGATGGGACAAACTAATAGAACATGCGGATGGAATGTGATTGGGAAGCACACACACATACACACACACACACACATACACACACACCTCCTCTGTACTCGGTGTTGCTTCTCCAGTCGATGAGGTCGATCTCGACCGTTCCGGCGATCACCAGCTCCAGCTCTCGGGCATCGAACACAGACACCAGCCTGGAGTCCACCACCTGAGACACGACGAGACACACTTCTGTTCAGCTGTATCCACTCTACATGAACTATTAGAGCATATCTACTATGGACGTTATAGTAAACGTCCTATGTTGCACCACCCACCACGCTAAGTTCCTTGTAGGTGTAAACCTACTTGGCTAATAAAAAGTTTCCGATTCTGATTCTGATAGTTAGATTGTGCATTATTTGGAGGTGTTGACATGTGTGGATTGTGGTTACAGTAGGCCTGTGACCTCATTGGTCTATGTATATATGAGCCAGTGTTAATCTGACAGTGATGTTGTTGAAAGCATTGGATGGTGCTATGAACCAAGAGCATGGTTTACCTCGTAGAAGCCTCTGACCAGCGCCTCCGTCTGCTGCACCACTCCTCTCTCCACCCTCCACTTGGCCATGCGCTCAATGTAATCCTTCTTGTTCTTCTCCGTCACCTGGAGGTTGGAGCCGCCCGACTTCAGCTCCCGCTCCGTCACCTGGCAACGCAACAGGCACGAAGCTCGTCATGGTGGAAAAAACAACATATAACAGATAGATAAACAACACTGCATGTCACCCGCCGACCTGGCCGAAGACCTCCTCGTTGACGGTGAAGGTGAGGTCCAGGATGTCAGTGATGTCGTTGTCTTTCATCCACTGCAGAGACTGGTGGAACTCCTCGTCCAGGTACTCCAGATCAGACAGGTCTGTGGACCTGAAGCACACACGGAGCTCACACATGCACCCCACTAAGCGGCTGAGCGCTGCTAGCATGCTAACTGCACAGTGTGTATGTGGAGAGCGCAGGACATAGGAAGTGGACAGTGTTGGAGTTCTGAACCCAACGAGCTCACGTGGATTCATGGCTCAGAAGCACGAACGTCAACCGAGGCGTAATTCCTAAAAGTGTAATGTTCACGCTAAAAGAGGAAAGATGAGCTTCAGTTCCCACCAACTCCCTGGATGTGTGTGGGGATCTTTGTGAACTGGAGGCTCACACAGAATAACTTCATCCAAAATGTATGCTTATTACATCATTTAAATATGTGCAATTAGCACAGGAGCACAATGTGCTATTTGCTTGGCAGAGCAGTTGGGCTGCATTTCACCGTTTGTGGGTTCTTTTTGTCTTAATTGTACAGGTTGGTCAACCGGGAGAGGACCATGCCCACCGGTCCTTAAAGAGAATCACCTGACACAGAAAATACACCTGTGTCTTCAAGTCTTGTGCTCTCTGAGTGTGTGTGTGTCTGCAGAAGAGCCAACATATAGAGAACGTGTACTGACAGTCGGAGCAGGGCCTTGTAGAAGGGTCTGGTGAAGAACGCATCCAGCAGGTACTGATGGATCAGAGCCAGGCCCAGGATACGCCCACTGAAGCGGAACCTGGACACACACACACACACACACACAAACGCACACACACATAAACGCACACACACAGACGCACACATGCAAACACACACGCAAACGCACACACACGCGCGCACATGGAAAAACACGCAAACGCACACACACGTGCATATGCAAATGCAAACGCACACACACAAACACACACACACACACACACACACACCCACAGACGGAACATTAGAAGCAACTGAAACACAACTTTGACACATGAACAATGAGCGGCCTGATACTGAAGACAGTACTTCCTTGACGTCAACGTCATGCTGCTAACGGGAGTGAAACTAACAATTTTAACCCTCACATTTTGATGCAAACATGTGTCTGTCCATATCAGTATTTTTAGCTAAACACATAATCTATGGGGCCAATAATGACCACACGGTCAGGAATCTGTGGAGAACTTGCAACTAGTCAAATCTTTCTTTCTTTAATAAAGTGACAGCATTAGTCATTCTATATATACATGTATACATACATATATGCCTCCAATCAATAAGGAACATGTGTTTTTTCGTGACATTTGAGTGTCAAAGACCCAAGATTAATCTGAAAATTATTGACCAACTGAACAGATGTATTTAAGCCCTGAAATGAGCTAAATATTGGTCAACATCCATTTTCTAAGTCTGATCTAAACTTCTCTCCTGTGTTCATGACTTATAAACAGGTTTTCCAGGTGGTCAGTTCTTTTTGTCATTTGAATTGTTTGTTGTTGAAATACTCTCTTCCCCCACAAGAGGGCGAAGTGCACTTTTACCCCATGTTTCTCAAAAGGACTGAAGGCATTCATGTTTTTGTTCCTTTGTTCAAGATATGTATTTTAATCAGTGCGATGCTTCAGGTCCTATTTAGAACACGAGGTGCACTTCAGCCTCTTGTGGCCACACTGAGTATTACAACCACAAACACGTTTTCACAAGATTAAAACTAAAAAAGAAATTTAGAAAGATGATCTAAACCCATTCGGGGGCGAGGACCCTTTCACCGCTACTCGCAGCTTTAATTATTTATTATTTTTACTTAAGTACTGTTATCTGTGTGTTGTGTACCATATTTATTTATTATTGCAATATGTTTATTGTTTTTATTATATTTTAATTTGTATTCACTAGGTGTGTGTGACTGCATTGCACAGCTTACCACTCCAGGTGGTTCTCAACGAATGCTGACATGGGGCTGATTTGAACGGTGTAGGTATCGTTAGCCGAGTATTCAAACAGACCGTAGTACGGATTAAACAACTCCTGAGACAAGAGGAAGAAGAACTCTCTGGACGGGCCGCTGTAGTCCAATCTGAGGGGACAAAAAGACATTTGGTTCACGGTTTATTTGGGCAAACTGATCAAATAACCTTATTTTGCTCTATCAAAGGGCTTCAGGGCTCTGCTGACTGAGTCCAGCATGCAGTCCACAGCTGGCAAACCCTCGAGTGTATAAGAAGTGTGCGTAGTCATGGTGATATCATCTATTGGTTCGTGGACTGCTGTTTTGTAGCCTTGAGTTCTGCATTTTGGCGGTCGCCATCTTGGCTTTTTGCAACCAGTGAACAGAAGTGACCATATTTGGAATGTGGAGGAGTGACGTAGAGACGCCGCATACGTCTCTGGTATCCACCTGTCAATCACAAAGTAGCCCCGCCCTAAATCATACTCCTCTTTATGGTCTATGTAAATTGACCATCATTTACTAAATGAACATCATGCTGTATAGAAGAAGACTTGAGACTAGAGATTGAGACCATAAACTCATGTTTACAATGTTTACTGAGGGAATAAATCAAGAGAAGTAGAGTCATTTATATAGACTTCTATACAACCAGAGGAGTCGCCCCCTGGTGGTCAGGAGAGAGAATGCAGCTTCAACACATGAAGCATAGACTTCTATACAACCAGAGGAGTCGCCCCCTGGTGGTCAGGAGAGAGAATGCAGCTTTAACACATGAAGAATAGACTTCTATACAACCAGAGGAGTCCCCCCCTGGTGGTCAGGAGAGAGAATGCAGCTTTAACACATGAAGCATATACTTCTATACAACCAGAGGAGTCGCCCCCTGGTGGTCAGTAGAGAGAATGCAGCTTTAACACATGAAGCATAGACTTCTATACAACCAGAGGAGTCTCCCCCTGGTGGTCAGTAGAGAGAATGCAGCTTTAACACATAAATCATTGTCTCCCCTTGTCAGAAGCTGAGGGTGCCGCCTGACAGCGGCTCATTGACCCCCGTTTCCTTTGGCTGCTCGATGCTGCATAGAGCCGGCTGTACACAGAATGCTGTGCCAAACTGTACTTCCCTTCCCTGAAGTCAACAAGTGGATAGCCTGCAGGAAGTGGAACAGCACCAGTCTGCCATTGCAACTCAAACTGTGTATGTTTGTGCCATGCTGGCTAATAACTCCACTGCTGCTCTGCACTGCACTCATACTGGGGTTGAGTTAGAGAACACAGTCCAGACACATGGTTGAGCTTCAAAAGCTTGTGCTAACATTAAAGCATACCCTGCACTCGAAAACACATTGTGTGTGTGTGTGTGTGTGTGTGTGTGTGTGTGTGTGTGTGTGTGTCTCACCCCTCCTCCCCCAGGAAGGTAACGTAGAGTTTGTTCCTCTGCAGCTCTTTGCGGGAGTATGCCATCACCTGGTTAAAGGTTCCCTCCAGCAAGTGTTCTCTCCTGATCAGCAACCTGCAACCACCAGAAGGCTCACATGTTGCACTGGCTTTGTATTCAAAATCATATTTACTTTACGTTCACTTTCTGTACATTCTGTTTTCCCTAAAAAATAAAACTCTGGTGGGGAATTATTTTGTTTATAATGGTATTTGTTATTTAATTCCCAGAACACAATTTTCACAAGGCATTACCTTATTGTTTTCAATGGCAGCTATGGCCCTGTCTCCACGGACAAAGCACAGGTACTCAAATATTATTATATAGATAAAATGTATCAGATATTAATATAAAGATGCAGTTCAATGAATATATACTGTGTGTGGGGCAGGGATCAGGGTATCTACTGAATCCACTGTAACCGCTACAGCCCACTGGGAGACCATAGAGATTGAACTGTCGCCTTTATTTGGATGCTACACTCCAGTTCACATGAGTCCTCTGAGTCTTACTTGATCTTGCCCGGGCCCTGCCCGTAGCCCTTGGCTTCTAACTTCCTGTAGAAGTTTCTCAGTTTGGCTTCAAAGTCTCTGCGGTAAGGAGCTGGAGCCCTCGCCCTCTGCAGGCCTGCACACACACACACACACACACACACACACACACACACACACACACACACACACAGCATGTTTAGAATAGTGTGACTCAGGCCTCATCGACACGGGGCACCATGACAGAGGACGATCCGTTACTAGGGAACGCACATATTGAGGCCGGTTTAGATTTAGACTATCTCGCTGAAGAAGGGGGTGATCTCTGTGGGATCCGTCCTACAGTGAGACAGACTGCTCTAAACTCACATCGGTTCTACCGCTTGAGCTTTCCACCAAGGAAGTACAAATCTAATGAACGAAGCACAATTACAAGCCAGGCTCCCCTGCTGTGACCCACTTTCCCTTTATAGACCCTCCCATCAATAACATGCATAACCTAAGAAACACACACACCAACACACACACTCTGTGAACCCTCAGTACGGTAATCACTGCTGTGCACTAACGTCATATTAATGATCTGTTTGTGTGTGTGTGTGTGTGTGTGTGTGTGTGTGTGTGAGAGCGAGTGCTTCACATAGCGTGCTAGATTAGTGTGCATCTTCACATCTGAACCTGCACACGTGAGTAACTCTGTGGTACTCACATTGACTTCAGAAGCACAACACAAAAGAAAAGTCTTAGAAAGCCTCTCGTAGAGGAGGAGAGGTTCCATGCTGGGGTTACGGTGCAATATAATGCCACGCTGTAAGCAGGGCGATATATTGGGATCATGTTTTAGAATAACAGGCCAAAGTATGAATAAAATCAGAGCAGTGGGATCTATGAGTGTTTCATAAACAGTTTAAAATGCCTCACAGTAACTTGTACTACAGCAGCCTTGTGCCAAGAAGACCCCACAGGAAATGTTTAATGTGAACACGGCAGCCATCAATCAGCCGTTATCATCTCAGGCTATAGTCCCGCCCACTTTTCCTCTTCATGAAAACAAATGAGAATGCTTTCGTGTTGGCAGCTCTGTGCTGCTCTCTGCTGGTAGATATGAATATATACATAATTCACCTTTTCACTTGGTTTTGTGTTTAGATTTGATCAGGAAATACATTTGACCATGTACTTCATTTAATGACTTTAATGATGTTAGGTCTTCCATAGAAAGGTCCTTTGTTATTTCCCTGCTCTGGGATGGAGATGTGCTTTCATTTGACGGAAACAGGAAGGAGATTGAAAGAAACCATTTGTACAGTAACGAGGATTATGACATCATCAACAAGTCCAGGAATGTTTCATGCTCCAGGCAGAGCAACATTCAGTGATGGTCATGCTTGAAGACCTACCCGGAGAGTTCTGTGGCGAGGAGGCGGGGGAGCAGCGAGGAGAGATGCTGAAGCTGGGGTGGACGGGGGGAGGAGGCACATAAGACATGATGTCCTCTTCGAACAGACTGCAGGAAACAAGCAGCATTACTCACTCATTATTTTCAAGCATTGGTGTGTGTGTGTGTGTGTGTCTGTGTGAATGCAGTCTTTTATGAGTCAGGGCAGAAAGAGGCTGCTAGGGTTCAGTGTGTGCTCTACCTCAACAGGATGACTAGGTCGGCATCACATGACAGCTTCTCCACCCCCTGAGTACCTTCTGTCCGGAGGTAGTGGATCTTCTCCCTGGACAGCCAACAAAAAAGGTTATTTATTTGATTCATTGAGGTGAATTTAAATGGCTTATACAGCTTATATATCTGTGTGTGTGCGTGTGTGTGCGTGTGTGTGTGTGTGTGTGCGTGTGTGTGCATGTGTGTGTGTGCGTGCGTGTGTGTGTGTGTGCGTGCGTGCGTGTGTGTCTGCGTGCGTGTGTGTGTGTGTGCGTGTGTGTGCGTGCGTGCGTGTGTGTCTGCGTGTGTGTGTGTGTGTGCGTGTGTGTGCGTGCGTGCGTGTGTGTCTGCGTGTGTGTGTGTGTGCGTGTGTGTGTGTGTGTGTGAGTGGAGGGGGGGGATACTGAGACGCGTCCTTCCTGACCTCTATCCTGGAAGTGTTCTTCGAGGATATGAATGCAGCATAATCCATGCAAACTTGGTTTGGTTAAAGTGATTCAACCCTACCAACAATTAGCCCCCTGGACAGCCGGGCCTGGACAAGCCTTCTGTACATTTGGGCCGTTCAGGACTGTGATGACCCTCTCACCCGCCCTCCCCAACACACATCTAACGACAGGGCAAAGACATTTTACAGGGAGCAGTTCATCCGATGCACCTGGTGGGTGCATTGCTGTGGACCCAGGGGCGTGCAGTGTCGGGGTGGGAGTGATTTAAAGACTCGTTCAATATAATGAACAAGCGAGTGGGCGGGGCTTCCGGGCCCTGCGGACTGAATCTCTTTTTGAAATGTCTTTTTTTTGTTTATTGCAAGACAAGAGCAATAAAAGAGGAAAACAAGAACAGTGAATACAGGCCAGTTAACACTTTTGTCAGGGGAGGAATGCTGTGTCAGACAAGAAAGAAGCAAACCTCAGGGCATGGTTTCTGCTGAGGCTCGGCTGTCGCTCCTGCAGCATGTCGAATATGTTGGGCTGTCGAAGGAACGCCACTATCTTGTCGTTGTAAGCTAGTGAGAGACAGGAGAGAGAAGCAGTCAGAAGCAGTCAGAAGCAGTGAGGCTAGAACAAGGTGTGCGTGTGGTGACGGTGCCTACATGGAGCGCTCAGCTGTGAGCTGTTGTTGTGCTGGCTTCGAATGGCGGCTACCAGGCTGTTGCCGGGCCTCGTCATCAGAGAAGCCCCCCGACTCCTGGACACGTCCGAGGCCTGAGAACAAACAGCAAACGGGACACACTTTAGCCTCTGATGCGGCTCTGGAAGCTGTTTTCTACCGTCATTGCTAGATAATGTCCTTGAACAGTTCTCAACATGGTCGCCATGTTCCTTATCCAAACTAGTTGACTTCTAGGAAGGGAGTGTATGTGGTGAGTAAGTGAATGGCGAGCACCTCCCCGGCGCTGTAGCTGCGGAGTCTCTGCAGATGCTGCCTGTGAGCGAGGTGGCCGGGCAGCCGGCCGTTCTGCAGAGGGATGCGAGGGTCGATGAAGGTCGTGGCTCGACTGTTGTGGTCCACAAAGAAAGACTGGGGGACAGAACAAAATGGACTGAAAATTACTACTACTATCACTATTATTGGTAACACTTTATAATGACTGCATGCTATGAAGCATTAGTTAAGTATGAGTAAACACTCAATTCATCATTTATGAAGCTTTGTTCCACACTTTATAAATGATGGATTCACCATTTGTAAATGAAGTATTATATAATGCTTCATAGCGTGCAGTCATTATAAAGGGTAAGACTTTATAATATAAAGTGTGAGACTTGCTTTACAAATGATGAATTAAGTGTTTACTCATACTGAACTAATGCTTCATAGCGTGTAGTTTTTATAAAGTATTACCGTGTATGTATTTTGTGTTAAATTAATTGTAAAAAAAAAAGAAAGACTTGCTGTCTTACACCAGAAGGAGGACAAATGAAAGTACATATTGTTCTGTAAATATCACAGGCCCTCTCGACTACATTGCATTGAGTGTGCACGGGCTAGGGCGGTTTTCACCTTCCAGTGTGTGACTTCATGTACGCTACACATGCTGGACTCTGACCTTCTCTGGGAACCAACACGACAAAGAGCTGAACATGAGTACAGTCCAGTGTTTGCCCTTGGGTGAAATAGCTTTGCTAGCATAGTGTGACGTCAGTGCTGACGTGAAGCCAACCCCCAGAGGAGGGTCACATGTATGCATCCGGAACCTACCTTGCCCTGGGGGTCGGTCTTGATCTCCCAGCCTCTTGGCAGCTCCAGCTGAGTGTCTGTGAACCTGTTGAGGAAAACCACCAGGTCCCGGTTGTGTTGGTAACGCTCAAAGTTCCTGGCATCGCGACGCACCTTCAGGATCATGTGCTTCACACAGCTGCTGCTGGTGAACATCCGGTAGGCCGCCTGGACAGAGGACAGGGACGCTTTGACGTTCATACAAGGGAAAAGGTTCTCCTGGTGGGCCTGCGACTGTTCAATACACAATATCAGCCAACTCACATGAGCAGCAATGAGTGCCTCCTGTGTTCCTCACATTGCATCATTTAATTATCAGTAGTTTGAGAAATACATTTGTATTTCTCATGTGACATCTGACAGTGCAACGTTGGCTGCTGAACAGCAATTGTTTCAAATCAAGATATAATTTCATTCATATTAAAGGAATAGTCAATAATCTATATTATTCTTACTGTCAAAATGTCATTAAAAAAGGCTCAAAGGCCTAAGCTCATTGATTTCTCAACTCGCAAATACATATTCTTGTTCAAAAATAAGGCTCAGAAATGTGCTTTAATAGCTGGCCTTTTTAGTTTTCATCCAAAGTGATTAAAAAAGGAGGAACTATGCCTTTGTTGGGAACTATTTTCTGCAGTGGATGAGTCTGAAGGTGGCGCTCTGGTGAGTATCAGTGGCCTCAGGGCGGTGTGCGAGTCCAAATAAACTACAGTGTGTGTTCATGGTGACAAAGGAACATGTGAGGAGGGCAACATTGTGTTCATAGTTGTTGACACAGAAGACACCATTTTGAGGCTGAATATAGATATAGATATAGATTCAGCATGGGAAGCATTATATAATGATAAACTGGTCTAACACATAAATAATAAATAATAACCATAATGAGCACACTACACTGTAAATAGGTATGAGTGTGTGTGTGGACTCACATAGTTACTGTGCAACACAGTGAAGAATTCTGGGTGTGTGATGAACTTGACGGCAGGTGATTGGAGGAGATGGCTGATCTTCTGGTGATTGACGGGGGAGGCGGGGCCTGCAGACAGAAGATAGATGAAGTCCTCTCTCTGTATTCCTAAGCGCTGAAGAGCTGTGAGCGGTTTTCACTGCGTCATTAGAAGTACTAAAGATGAAAATGCAATTCAACATCAAAAAGTACTGCATCAGAAGATTGTAAATGACACTGTCACTAAACAGCATGTGTATTTATGCCTTCAAAGAGGGAAACAGTGGTCCCACAGGTATGCATGAACACAACCCTAACCGGTGTATCCCTGTAGCCTGTTGTGTAGCTGGCATGACCAAGCACAGGTGAGCTCAGTGTAGCTGTGAGGAGGCTCTGTACCTGTCTGAGGCGCATCACAGTCAGTCTCCGTGCTGCCGCTCCGCTCCAACCGGGGACTCCCACCGTCCTCCTCTGTGGCCATGGTCCTCTGGATGTTCTGGTACCTGCACAGACAACAAGTCGTCCTCTAATACAGGAGGAGGAACACGGGACTCTTTTGCTTGTGAAGTATGACTGGGTTCATAATGAGGGCTGTCTGCAGCGTTCACCAAGAGACACGTCACTGTTGGTAAGGATCACTTCACCAGATGCCTAACTCCACCTCTCTCATTGCCTGGTTCAGCTCAACATTAGTGTTTGGTTGACATTAACAAAACAAACGTGTGTATATATATATATATATATATATATATATATATATATATATTTATATATATATATATATATATATATATATATATATATATATATATATATATATATATATATATATATATATATATATATCTATATCTATATATACAGATATATATCTCTCGCCATATATATATATATATATATATATATTTACTGTATATAGATATATATTTAGTTGTATATAGATATACATATAAAAATATATATACAATCAGGCACTTCACTGTGTTTTCATATTAAAAATATACGTATGATTTAATGAGCAACAAGATTCACGTGTCTTGTCCTTGAGCTAGACACAGAACCCAGTCGCTCTCAGACTAAATTGCATGTATGTTTGTAAAATATGTAATATGACGAATGTAATACAGTTTAGTTTTTCTTTAAAAGATTATTGTCACAATATAACTAATATAAAAAAATGTTCCATGATATAACGCAAGTCCTGCTCCCCCCTACATATGTTCTCATCTGTGCCAGGAGGATTTTCCTAAATGTTTGTTGTTGTAATACTGGTGACAGCCACACGAGGCGGAGGTGCACCAGCACCACTCTCACCTGACACAACTTGAGAACATGACGACATTCTGGCTAAACCCTTTTGACCCCTTCTCTTAAGTCTCAAGCACAGGAGAAAAAACTAGTTAGAACAGACCTAGAAACCAGACCTGCACTTTTCCCCTTCCTTGTTGAGTTCTCGATATTACGCAATGCATCTCATTAAAGCAAGGATGCATGTAGTTACAACATGATGACAGAGCTATGTTGTAACAACTTAAACATTGAAAAGGAGAAACGAATATGCTGAGTAGAGACTGTGTTACAGTCGGGCCACAGTGTCTCCTCCAACCACGTGGTCCCAGTCTGACCTCCTGTTGAGCTGCTCCATCTGCTGCGTGGAGCCGGAGCGGGGGATGCCGTGGTTACACTTGCTGCTGTGGACGGGTCTCTGCCAGGTCGTGGTCCGGTTGACATGGTCCACGTAGAAGACTCTGCCGTGGCTGTCGATGCGAGCTTCCCAGTCTGCGGCAACACACAGGAGGGGGAAGTCAGTCGGATGCAAACAAACCGTGTCTTAATGTCATGACCCCTGAAGACAAATGGAGAAAATTAACAAGATCTGAAGCTTTTTTCTTTTTTTCTTTTACAATAAGTCACATTGTAGTATTTGGATCAACTAGAAAACAGGGATAGCTAATTTAGAAGTGAAATAAACTACACGAAATAGCGAAATAGCACACGAAATTCTCCCTTTCATATGCACTCACTCTAAATCCCTCAAGGATATTCTTTAGCTTTGACCGCCAGCCACTTACAAGGACTGACTTTCTACTTTCACTTTCCCACGACTTTGATGCCGTATGCACATCATTAGACCAAGACTGAGTGGATAACTAATCCCTTCATGCATGGGCTGATGCCCGCCTCCCTCCAACATCCCCAGGGCTCTCAGGTCTTTTCTGAACAGCTGATTGGTGGTAGGATCCAAGGCTACGGAGCAAATGTTAGAGAGAATAATAAGCTCTTCTCAAAATCTCAAGCTCAAAATCTAACTCTCAGTGTCCACAGTAGACTGCATTAAACAGTGTTTAGACAGTGGTTAAAGAGTGTTAAACAGTGTTTAGACAGCTTTAAACAGCATTAAACAGTATTAAACAGTGTTTAGACAATGTTAAACAGTATTAAACAGTGTTTAGACAGCATTAAACAGCATTAAACAGTGTTTAGACAGCGGTTAACAGTGTTTAAACAGTGTTTAGACAGCGGTTAAACAGCATTAAACAGTGTTTAGACAGCATTAAACAGCATTAAACAGTGTTTAGACAGCGGTTAACAGTGTTTAAACAGTGTTTAGACAGTGTTTAAACAGTGTTTAGACAGTGGTTAAAGAGTGTTAAACAGTGTTTAAATAGCATTAAACAGTGTTTAGACAGCGTTAAACAGCATTAAACAGTGTTTAGACAGCGGCCAGTAAAAATCCAAACTCCCTCTTACACTCCCTTTCCTTCCATTCTCAAAACAAAAGTCTTTACAGCACTTAAGTGTGTACATGTAGTCCTGATCCTTCAGGTGGTCTGGGTGGTGTACATGTAGTCCTGCTCCTTCAGGTGGTCTGGGTGGTGTACATGTAGTTCTGCTCCTTCAGGTGGTCTGGGTGGTGTACATGTAGTCCTGCTCCTTCAGGTGGTCTGGGTGGTGTACATGTAGTCCTGCTCCTTCAGGTGGTCTGGGTGGTGTACATGTAGTCCTGCTCCTTCAGGTGGTCTGGGTGGTGTACATGTAGTCCTGATCCTTCAGGTGGTCTGGGTGGTGTACATGTAGTCCTGCTCCTTCAGGTGGTCTGGGTGGTGTACATGTAGTCCTGATCCTTCAGGTGGTCTGGGTGGTGTACATGTAGTCCTGATCCTTCAGGTGGTCTGGGTGGTGTACATGTAGTCCTGATCCTTCAGGTGGTCTGGGTGGTGTACATGTAGTCCTGATCCTTCAGGTGGTCTGGGTGGTGTACATGTAGTCCTGATCCTTCAGGTGGTCTGGGTGGTGTACATGTAGTCCTGCTCCTTCAGGTGGTCTGGGTGGTGTACATGTAGTCCTGCTCCTTCAGGTGGTCTGGGTGGTGTACATGTAGTCCTGATCCTTCAGGTGGTCTGGGTGGTGTACATGTAGTCCTGATCCTTCAGGTGGTCTGGGTGGTGTACATGTAGTCCTGCTCCTTCAGGTGGTCTGGGTGGTGTACATGTAGTCCTGATCCTTCAGGTGGTCTGGGTGGTGTACATGTAGTCCTGATCCTTCAGGTGGTCTGGGTGGTGTACATGTAGTCCTGCTCCTTCAGGTGGTCTGGGTGGTGTACATGTAGTCCTGATCCTTCAGGTGGTCTGGGTGGTGTACATGTAGTCCTGCTCCTTCAGGTGGTCTGGGTGGTGTACATATAGTCCTGATCCTTCAGGTGGTCTGGGTGGTGTACATGTAGTCCTGATCCTTCAGGTGGTCTGGGTGGTGTATATGTAGTCCTGATCCTTCAGGTGGTCTGGGTGGTGTACATGTAGTCCTGCTCCTTCAGGTGGTCTGGGTGGTGTACATGTAGTCCTGATCCTTCAGGTGGTCTGGGTGGTGTACATGTAGTCCTGCTCCTTCAGGTGGTCTGGGTGGTGTACATGTAGTCCTGATCCTTCAGGTGGTCTGGGTGGTGTACATGTAGTCCTGATCCTTCAGGTGGTCTGGGTGGTGTACATGTAGTCCTGCTCCTTCAGGTGGTCTGGGTGGTGTACATGTAGTCCTGATCCTTCAGGTGGTCTGGGTGGTGTACATGTAGTCCTGATCCTTCAGGTGGTCTGGGTGGTGTACATGTAGTCCTGATCCTTCAGGTGGTCTGGGTGGTGTACATGTAGTCCTGATCCTTCAGGTGGTCTGGGTGGTGTACATGTAGTCCTGCTCCTTCAGGTGGTCTGGGTGGTGTACATGTAGTCCTGATCCTTCAGGTGGTCTGGGTGGTGTACATGTAGTCCTGATCCTTCAGGTGGTCTGGGTGGTGTACATGTAGTCCTGCTCCTTCAGGTGGTCTGGGTGGTGTACATGTAGTCCTGCACCATTTTACAAAATACAGAGATGTGCACCCCCACATGAACATTGATGGGTTAACATTAACAAAAACATTAATGTCACTCACTTTCTTTGTCTTACTTTTATGTTGGGGTCAACAATCCTCAAAGTTCTGGAACTGCATTTCCCATGATGCTTTGGGGAGGTACACAGCAAGTATATTGGTGCCATAGAGTAGAGGAGTTGTTTTGTAGCCTGTAATATTAGTTTTCACTAATTTAAACAAATGCATATTTCAAGTTCTTGCATTATAAGGCATATTGTTTTTACTTTGATTTCCAATGGGATTTATGGACTTTTTCATGAGTCACGCTGTGACTCCACTAAGGAGGGTTTTAAAGCACAGTCATTGCCTCAATGAAGCGAAGCCACTGCTTCCACCGCTCTTTGTCACACAACCCAAAGTAGACAGCAGGAAACGAGGGGTGGCCGTCATGTGCATGAGGGTGTGGATAAGAGCAGGCATATGAGCCCTTCATGGCCCGGCTCTGCTTGACCCGGCTCACTTCTTGGTCCCAGGTCCTTTCCTCTGTTCCTGTTGCCACTGCAGGCAGTTTCGTGGGCTGCCATTTACAAAAATCTGGGTTGTGCGAATGAAACAAGTTGCACTTGCTAATGACGGTAGCTTGGCTCTTTAGGATTCAGACCGGCTCAGCTTCAGAGCTCGACCGAGGTGGCACTAAGAAGACGATCCACAACATTTCCCATTGAAGACACAAATATAACAGTTCTAATATACACAGAAGTGAACGGGCTCGTGGGAAATCAGACATTTTTGGAACACAATAGTTTCATTTTTGAGACTGACATAAGAGGATCTATATTGGTGTTTGGACCGGCAGCACAGGCAGAAACTAGCCAACAATGGATATTAAAAACCGGTAATGGTGTTGTTTCAAGATGAGTTAAGTGCTGCCGCTATTTGACCATTATTATCCATCCACTCAGCACTTCTGAGCTGTGAAACAACAAGAAGACAACGGCTGCTGTTTGGCAAGCAGCCGTTCCAGTATCGAACTTCCCCAAAAACCACAAACGGTTGCTTTTTATCCGTGCATGGATTACACAGACGAATAGAGGCGTTGATATAATGAAGGTTATGAACTATACATCTATGTTATGAATCTGGACAAACTGAAAACAGTCTCATGTATTGAGAGATGTTGCGCACAAAGGGAACCAGCCCACTGGCTGGGGACTCTCCGTTGGACGATGTAACAAGAGTAGCTCTGGCCTCCCGACAGCGTAGACCAGCGCGTACAGGTCCAACCATGAGCCAATCAGCAGGACAGATACACCTAAAGGAGGCGTGCTAGGGGGGGTGACATGGGGACATGGTGGCGGCAAACACACAGGAGATGGAATGTGATTGGGCAGCTCTCACACACACACACACACACACACACTCAGGTGGCAGCATGCACTGGACTGAAACATGCACATGCAGCCACAGTGACGGCAGACCAAGGTGTCGGGGTGTGGCTCCAGAGTAAGACTGTGAGGCGTTGCTTCTTACTTGGAGGTAAGGCTTGGTCAGTGGCAGCAGGAAAATGGTTTAGGTCATGGCTGGGTCGCAGCACTGGAGGGTGGCCGACAGGAGGGGAGGAGCCTACAGGACATCAGAGAGACAGGACGGGATAAATGACCATGAGGCCGGGGGGGGGCGCACCACAACCACCCGGCAGGCTAGGAAATGCTGAGGATGCAATATTATGGATCAATATATATATTATCTGGTTTGAATTTAACCCGATAACTAAAATTGTTTATTGGGAAAGCCATAATGTTTTACAGTGCATGATTTGTGTCCTGTTCCGAAACTGGAAATACAGTTTATATTGTCAACCAAAACCAAAAACAGAAATAAGCAGTAAAAACAAATGAGAAAATAAAAACGATATATTTCAAGAAGAACATACTGAAACGATATTGCCTGGTTAAAAACGAAGACAAATTAAAATACAGCTGGAGGGTCACCAGTTCAAGTCCCCACACGGACCAGGTATGGTGAATGGACTGGGAGTGGAAGAGGTGCCCTTGAGCAAGGCAACCCCCCCCCCAATAACACCACCAGCACCATCCATACCTACGCATATCACAAATAAGAAGTCATCAGTATGTGGAAAGAACACAGATGCCTTGAATGCATCGATAACAGCAGGTGTTAATGCAAAGCCATGACATATGATCTGCTCTGTAGATCTATCTATGAGCTCTTGTTCTCCAAGGCTGGGAAAAGAGGACCTCCTTGGGTTGGACACACTCAACATAGTTGTATGTATAGTTGTGACACATGTGCAGTGCTGGTCGGTGCCAGCAGAGTGTAATGTTAGCCATAGATAGCATAGCTAGCATCATAGCTAGCACCATAGCTGGCACCATAGCTAGCATCATAGCTAGCATCATAGCTGGCACCATAGCTAGCATCATAGCTAGCACCAAAGCTAGCACCAAAGCTAGCACCATAGCTAGCATCATAGCTGGCACCATAGCTGGCACCATAGCTAGCATCATAGCTAGCATCATAGCTGGCACCATAGCTAGCATCATAGCTAGCACCATAGCTAGCACCATAGCTGGCAATATTGTCAAACTAGAAAATAAAAGAAGATTCTAACATTCACATTCATTCATCAGTCAATACGCCAGTTCAGGTATTGGGAAGGAAACATGAAGTGAAAACTTAGTAAAGAGTGGATTATTATCTTTCTAAAGTGATAATGACTTGATAATAATTGGTGACTGTGGCTCAGTGGTGATCAGGGTCGTTCTTCAATCAGAGGATCGGCAGTTCGATCCCTGGAGCCACTGGTCCATGTCGATGTGTCCTTGAGCAAGACAACCCCAAATGTCTCCTGTAGCTGTGCCCACGGGGAGTGAATGTGTGTTTATGTTAGATACTGCTGATGTGCAGGTGTAACCTTAGCTCCTCCCATCAGTGAGTGAATGCGTGAATGATGTCATGTAGTGTTGAAGAGCTTTGAGTGGTTAAAAGACTAGAAAAGAGAAACACAAGTACAGGTCCATTGACCATTTGATTTAAATCACTTGTGTTTTCAGTTCACTCCCACAGAGCGGACTCTCAATCCAACAGATTGACCCTAAAGCAGCACTCACACAATGACACACACAGATCTTTAAATAGCTACGACTCACCACAGCAGTTCACTCACGTCCTTACTTAATCTGCTGCACTTTGATCAATAATCAGCATTTAGGATTTACACAGGTGGGACAGTTTTTCACACGGCATTATTTCAGAGCTATCGTCTGTGTGACACAATATGCTCATTCAAACTGTGGGATGCAGACACCCGGACAAAATGAGCTAAATAAATGTGTGAGAAAGAAAACGTTCAGGTGGAGTATGTTGTGTGTTGATGGGGAGAGAAAGGGGAAACAAATATGAAAGAACAAAGTTGTCTGTCTGCTGACTGCAGGGGGTTTCACTTTGTGGGTGTGTGAGAACTACTTTTCTATCACAGTCATAAAATGTACACATCCAGTAAAAAATATGAGGAGCGATCCAGTGAAACGAGGAGACCACACGGAACTGCTCAGACCAAAGCTGCTCACAGTCCATTATTACTTATTCTATTTCATCGTTACGTTTGAAATGGAGCATCTGTACAAGCATGATAGGCATTTCCCAGGTAATAGCTGGTGTAAATGAAATCAACATGGTATGTTTATTAGTATTGCATCAGTAAAAAGGGGCCTGTGGGCCGGAGAGATCGACGGATCTCTCTACAGACATCGAGCCCCACCATCTCGTTCATGTCTGCTGTGGTCAGCAGCAGTCTGTTGTCACCAGTGTGTTGTCACCAGTCTGTTGTCACCAGTCTGTTGTCACCAGTCCGTTGTCACCAGTCCGTTGTCACCAGTCCGTTGTCACCAGTGTGTTGTCACCAGTCTGTTGTCACCAGTCTGTTGTCACCAGTCTGTTGTCACCAGTCCGTTGTCACCAGTCCGTTGTCACCAGTCCGTTGTCACCAGTCCGTTGTCACCAGTCCGTTGTCACCAGTCCGTTGTCACCAGTGTGTTGTCACCAGTCTGTTGTCACCAGTCTGTTGTCACCAGTCTGTTGTCACCAGTCTGTTGTCACCAGTCTGTTGTCACCAGTCCGTTGTCACCAGTCCGTTGTCACCAGTGTGTTGTCACCAGTCCGTTGTCACCAGTCCGTTGTCACCAGTCCGTTGTCACCAGTCCGTTGTCACCAGTCCGTTGTCACCAGTCCGTTGTCACCAGTCCGTTGTCACCAGTCCGTTGTCACCAGTCCGTTGTCACCAGTCCGTTGTCACCAGTGTGTTGTCACCAGTCCGTTGTCACCAGTCCGTTGTCACCAGTGTGTTGTCACCAGTCTGTTGTCACCAGTCTGTTGTCACCAGTCCGTTGTCACCAGTCCGTTGTCACCAGTCCGTTGTCACCAGTGTGTTGTCACCAGTCCGTTGTCACCAGTCCGTTGTCACCAGTGTGTTGTCACCAGTCCGTTGTCACCAGTCCGTTGTCACCAGTGTGTTGTCACCAGTCTGTTGTCACCAGTCTGTTGTCACCAGTCTGTTGTCACCAGTCCGTTGGGTCTCCCTGATGGAACGTGAGCTGCTACATTGCTTTTAATAGGAAACATCTGAGCAGCAAGTGCTGAGTGACATTAATGTAGCTTAACAGAGATTTAAAATGTAAAGTAAAGTGGACCTATTACATAATCAAGACGACAAGTAAACATATGGGAAGTGTTCTGACTAAAATAATGTGAAAATAAGGAATAAAAGCCTGTCTTTAATATATTAACAGTGGTGATTTCTATTTGCATGCTTTATGGTTATGGAGCCTGGAGTGTAGCACTTGACTAATCACACAAATACAAATATATTATTTAGTTTACTAGCTAATAATGCTTCCTTATTCAGAATTTAAATTGTGAATTATTATTAATAACTTCCAAATGCTTCTCCCTTACTTTTATAGTTGACACTGATCTCACCATCTCACAATAAGTCGTTTCGACCTTAAAATGTAAAGATCCGATGTGTGTAATTGAAAGCGCTCTTTAATTTAAGGAAGTGAAATGAAGTCAAACCCAGAGGCCCGCTGTCGTAATGAAGACCCTCATGTTACAGTCTGAACCCAGAATGAAGCTGACAACCAATTACAAGTTGTGTTTCATCTCACCGGTGTTTCCATCGCTGGGCCCGGCCACAGCCGGCTCCCCCTCCTCTCGTCTCCTGGCCTCCTTCAACCGCCCCGTCCTCCTCTCTCCTCCTGCCCCACCCACCTCCTGGCCCTCCGGCATGCGCCCGGTGTCCGGTACCGACTCAAAGGCGCTCTCCTCGTCCTCGTCTTCGTCCTGGGAGGAGAACACGGTGCTGCCGGAGAGCCTGTTGCTGTCCACGGAGGAGAGGCGGGTGTGGCTACAGAAGCGGCTCCTCCCCTCGTAGCCCGAGTTGCTGTAGCACGACGTGCTGTAGCAGGAGGTGCTGTAGCAGGAGGTGCTGTAGCAGGAGGTGTCGCAAAACTCACACTCGTTCTCGCCCGGGTGTCTGTGGGTGCTCCCGCCGACTCTTCTCCCTCCTCCGTTGCTGGAATCCCCCTCCTCGCTCTCCAGGCAGGAGGGAGAGATCCTCCTGACGGCGGTGTGTCCTCCTCCTCCTCCTCCTCCATCACCCTCCAGGAGCTGGTTGAGCTCAGAGAGACGTTCAATGGAGAGGCTGCGCGGTAGGGAGCGGCGGCAGCAGGGGCCTGGACACTCTGGGACCTGCAGGAAACACAAACCTTTAAACTCACAACTGGACGTCATGGAAAGTCACCGGGGTTGATTGTCTGAGTCCATCTGAAATATGCTGAAAGGGACAAAGGACATCACCACTTCCCATTGACGACAGCATTGACGCAGCATTGAAACGAACGTTTGAAAGTGTGCACACAGAAGTTATAGCTTGTCAAGGTATGCAATGTCCTCAACAACCAAAGATAGGTAATGCCACATAAACTATTGGGCTTTTAGAGACCCAATATTTAGTGACCCCAGTACAGTGCTATCATTTAGTTTACATCTTAAAAACATGTCACAGCTTCTTGTTATTCTACAATAACTTGAGTACAGTGTTTGGCGACACCACCCACCTCTGTCCATAAACTGGCCGTACCTGAGAGGGAGAGTGGGTTGTGTCATCCTCTTCCTCCTCCTCCTGCCCCTCCTCCTCTTTGGAGGTTTTAAGTGTTGGTGATGTGGAGGTGGTGTCTTGGTTGCTCGTATTCTCTCCCTCCCCGGTCTCCTCCTCCTCCTGGCTCAGGGTTCTGTGCTGGGCCGAGGGGAGACTGTGGAGGAGGTGGTGGATCCGGATGTAGTGGGACCGGGGCGTCTCTGGCTCGCCGCAGGCCGACGCGATCACCGTCTCCAGTTCTGACACCGGGAGGGAGCAGGGGCGGTTCTTGCGGCGGGCGGGAGCATGGGAGTTGTAGTTTACGAAGATGGATTGGCAGGCGCAGGGGACGCCACCTCTGTCCTCTCCCTCTGTTACCTCCTGTGGGGCCCCTTCAGCTTGCTCTGCAGAGGGCTCCTGGGATGTGCCGTTTCCCTCGGTGGGGGCCTCCATAGAAGCACCCCCACTGTTTGCTGATTCTACTGCGGGAATGTCAGAGTCGGGCTTTGGCTGTGTTTCCTCCCCAGCCTCATCTTCTTCTTCTACTGTCGTCTCCTCCTCAACTTGTGGTGCAGACTCTGCTCCTTGCTCCCCCCACCCCTCCTCCTCTCCCTTCTGCGGCCCCTCCTCCCCTCCTCCCCAATCTCCACTGCTCTCCTCCTGCTGTTCAGCCAGGGCCGCCTCCTCCTGCTCCACCTGTGGCTCCGCAGACGGGGGCTCCTCCCTCACTGTGCTCTCCTCCTCTGCAGCTTCTCGCTCCACCGGCATCGCCTCAGGCTCCGCCGTCTCGGCAGGAAGAGGCTCCTCCGGTTGGGGGGCTTTCGCTGCGGAGGCTGGCGGCACTGAGGTCTCGGGGTCGTGGGGGGCGTCCAGGGGGAGGTCGGGCATGTCAGGTCCCACGCTTAGTGTGTCATCGTCATGTGCATCGGCGGCGTGGCTGTCATTGCCCCGCTCAGGACCGGCTGCCTCCATGACCAGGGAGATCTCCTCATCATCTGAGGACAGAACACATGGAGAGGTTGTTGCCGTTAAATTGGCTGGTGTCCATCATATTCTTGATACTTGAAGCATGGACTAGTTTGAGTGTTACACAAAAACAATGCAGCTGAGCGAGGAATATTACTTTTCAAAGCCGGGTGCCTACATCACCCAGAATGCAACATAACCGCTGACAGTTTGGTCGGGGATTCCGGTGCACAGCGGAATATAGATGTGTGGTGAGCTCCGTATTTGTTTTCATCTCATACTTCAAGTCTTTAGACTCAAGTATCTTCAGAGAACAGCAGCCGATCACATATGTAGAAACTCCTCCAGCCCAGTGAGGGTCCTGGGACAGAGGAGGTTGTATGCTGTATGACCTCTTCTGTCAAGCCCTTTGTGATTATGGGCTGTACATGTGTCATTAACTGAATTGAATTCATAACCATGGATTATTTACTCACACTTAATTGCAGAAACCCCCCGAATGAATGAAGTTAATCAGCAACTGGGTTCTGCTTCAATGTACAAGGGGTAACTAAGTCAGACGTACGTGAAACTCAAAGATGAATCTGAGATCTGTGCATGCTGGATGCTTCATATGATTTAGCTACAGCTGTTGTCATCCACTGAGGACCATTCTTTAGCCAATGACTTCAAACTAACAATGAGAAACCTGCCACCTCACCGCTTATCCTTTTTAAATGACATGGTTATTAAAATCTTACTGAAAATGTACAACTGAAAATGCACTCTTTTATCCAAAGGAGGACCTGTGTGACATTGTACCTCAGAGTTTAAACAATTGAGACTTTTGCCAAAGTCTGTTTATTTTATTTGTATTTATTTAATATTTAATCATTTATTTAATAATTGTACTTTATTTGTCTATATATTGTATATATATATATACATATATAATGTATGTATTATTATAATTGTTCTCCCTCTTATTAATAATCTGTTTGTGTACATGCAGGTATGTATGTATACATGCATGTTTGTGTACATGTATATATATTTAGATAAATGATTGCTGGATGGTCTCTTGCCTGATGTACCTGGGTGAATAGAGGAGATCAGCTCGAAGCGGAACTGCAGCTGACCGCAGACGTGATCCGTTGGCAACCTGCGACCCAGAGAGTAGCTCACTACCCGATCCCTGTGGACAGAAGACAGAGAGGGACGGTGAATAGAGTGCCAACGGAAAGAGCAGAGAAGTGAAACATGGCCACTGAAATGAGAGCTAAAATCAGATGGCCATGTGAGTTTGAAATTGGCCCCCGCATCCTCCATCTCATCCTCTGTGTGTGTGGGCTCGTGGATGTGGGAAAGCTTCCACAGCTCCACTTAAATCATGTACTGGAGTCATATGTGGACTGATGACGAACACGGTCCTACGAGACTCTTACAGCTTTGCTGCATTCCTGTGTGTGCTGTGGTGTTTGGGCTTACCCAATGGCGTGTTTTTCCAGCAGCCTCTGGACGGGGACGGCGAGCTTCCCAAGGAAACGCTTGATGATTGGCCGACTCTTGGCAAACTTGTCCTTTACCTCGATCTCCAGGACGTCAGTGGGCAGAGACACGAAGTTGAACCTCTGGAGAAAGAAGCAGAGGAGAGAGTTTTGTAGGAAATATACTGCAGCCGGGACTATGTGACAAGGAAAAATATATATATGTATCTGCAGGGCTAGGTGTGCTGTGTGTTATGTTATGTGTTATGTGTTATGTTATATGTGTTAGGTGTTATGTGCTATGTGTTATGTGTTATGTGCTATGTTTTATGTGTTATGTTCTATGTGTTATGTGTTATGTTCTATGTGTTAGGTGTTATGTGCTGTGTGTTATGTTATGTGTTATGTGTTATGTTATATGTGTTATGTGTTATGTGTTATGTTATGTGAGTTATGTGTTATGTGTTAGGTGTTATGTGCTGTGTGTTATGTTCTATGTGTTATGTGTTATGTTCTATGGGTTATGTGTTATGTGTTATGTGTTATGTTCTATGTGTTATGTGTTATGTTCTATGTGTTAGGTGTTATGTGCTGTGTGTTATGTTCTATGTGTTATGTTCTATGTGTTATGTGTTATGTTCTATGTGTTATGTTCTATGTGTTATGTGTTATGTGCTGTGTGTTATGTTCTATGTGTTATGTTCTATGTGTTATGTTCTATGTGTTATGTGTTATGTTCTATGTGTTATGTTATATGTGTTATGTGTTATGTGTTATGTTATGTGTGTTATGTGTTATGTGTTAGGTGTTATGTGCTGTGTGTTATGTTATGTGTTATGTGTTATGTTCTATGTGTTAGGTGTTATGTGCTGTGTGTTATGTTATGTGTTATGTGTTATGTTCTATGTGTTATGTTCTATGTGGTATGTGTTATGTTCTATGTGTTATGTGTTATGTGTTATGTGTTAGGTGTTATGTTCTATGTGCTATGTGTTATGTGTTATGTTCTATGTGTTATGTTATGTGTTATGTGTTATGTGCTATGTGTTATGTGTTATGTTCTATGTTCTATGTGTTATGTTCTATGTGTTATGTGTTATGTTCTATGTGTTATGTGTTATGTGCTATGTGCTATGTACTGTGTTATGTGTTATGTGCTATGGTCTATGTGTTATGTGTTATGTTCTATGTGTTTTGTGTTATGTGCTATGTGCTATGTGTTATGTGCTATGTGCTATGTGTGGTGTACTATGTGTTATGTGCTATGTTCTATGTGTTATGTGTTATGTGCTAAGTGTTATGTGTTATGTGTTTTGTGCTATGTATTATGTTATATGTGCTATGTGTTATGTGTTATGTGTTTTGTGCTATGTGTTATGTTCTGTGTTATGTGTTATGTTCTATGTGTTATGTGTTATGTTCTATGTGTTAGGTGTTATGTGCTGTGTGTTATGTTCTATGTGTTATGTTCTATGTGTTATGTTCTATGTGTTAGGTGTTATGTGCTGTGTGTTATGTTATATGTTATGTGTTATGTTCTATGTGTTAGGTGTTATGTGCTGTGTGTTATGTTATGTGTTATGTTCTATGTGTTATGTGTTATGTTCTATGTGTTATGTGTTATGTGTTATGTTCTATGTGCTATGTGTTATGTGTTATGTGTTATGTTCTATGTGTTATGTGTTATGTGCTATGTGTTATGTGTTATGTTCTATGTCCTATGTGTTATGTGTTATGTTCTATGTGCTATGTGTTATGTGTTATGTTCTATGTGTTATGTGTTATGTTCTATGTGTTATGTGTTATGTGCTATGTGCTATGTACTATGTGTTATGTGTTATGTGCTATGTTCTATGTGTTATGTGTTATGTTCTATGTGTTATGTGTTATGTTCTAACATGTGTTATGTTTTATGTTCTATGTGTTTTGTGTTATGTGCTATGTGCTATGTACTATGTGTGGTGTACTATGTGTTATGTGCTATGTTCTATGTGTTATGTTCTAACATGTGTTATGTTTTATGTTCTATGTGTTTTGTGTTATGTGCTATGTGCTATGTACTATGTGTGGTGTACTATGTGTTATGTGCTATGTTCTATGTGTTATGTGTTAAGTGTTATGTGTTATGTGTTTTGTGCTATGTGTTATGTTCTATGTGTTATGTGCTATGTGTTATGTGTTATGTGTTATGTTCTATGTGTTATGTGTTATGTTCTATGTGTTATGTGTTATGTGCTAAGTGTTATGTGTTATGTGTTTTGTGATATGTGTTATGTTCTATGTGTTATGTGTTATGTTCTATGTGTTATGTGTTATGTGCTAAGTGTTATGTGTTTTGTGCTATGTGTTATGTTCTATGTGTTATGTGTTATGTTCTATGTGTTATGTGTTGTGTGCTAAGTGTTATGTGTTATGTGCTATGTGTTATGTGTTATGTGTTATGTGTTATGTGATATGTGTTATGTGTTATGTGCTAAGTGTTATGTGTTATGTGTTTTGTGCTATGTGTTATGTTCTGTGTTATGTGTTATGTTCTATGTGTTATGTGTTATGTGCTATGTGTTATGTGTTATGTGTTTTGTGCTATGTGTTATGTGTTATGTGTTATGTTCTGTGTTATGTTCTATGTGTTATGTGTTATGTGCTATGTGTTATGTGTTATGTGCTAAGTGTTATGTGTTATGTGTTTTGTGCTATGTGTTATGTTCTGTGTTGTGTGTTATGTTCTATGTGTTATGTGTTATGTTCTATGTGTTATGTGTTATGTGCTATGTGTTATGTGTTATGTGCTAAGTGTTATGTGTTATGTGTTTTGTGCTATGTGTTACGTTCTATGTGTTATGTGTTATGTGCTATGTGTTATGTGTTATGTGCTATGTGTTATGTGTTATGTGCTAAGTGTTATGTGTTATGTGTTATGTGTTATGTTCTATGTTCTATGTGTTATGTGTTATGTTCTATGTGCTATGTGTAATGGGTTATGTGTTATGTGTTATGTTCTATGTGTTATGTGTTATGTTCTATGTGTTATGTGTTATGTGCTATGTGCTATGTACTATGTGTTATGTGTTATGTGCTATGTTCTATGTGTTATGTGCTATGTTCTATGTGTTATGTTCTAACATGTGTTATGTTTTATGTTCTATGTGTTTTGTGTTATGTGCTATGTGCTATGTACTATGTGTGGTGTACTATGTGTTATGTGCTATGTTCTATGTGTTATGTGTTATGTGCTAAGTGTTATGTGTTATGTGTTTTGTGCTATGTGTTATGTTATATGTGCTATGTGTTATGTGTTATGTGTTTTGTGCTATGTGTTATGATCTGTGTTATGTGTTATGTTCTATGTGTTATGTGTTATGTTCTATGTGTTATGTGTTATGTGCTATGTGTTATGTGTTATGTGCTATGTGTTATGTGTTATGTGCTAAGTGTTATGTGTTATGTGTTTTGTGCTATGTGTTATGTTCTGTGTTATGTGTTATGTTCTATGTGTTATGTGTTATGTTCTATGTGTTATGTGTTATGTGCTATGTGTTATGTGTTATGTGCTAAGTGTTATGTGTAATGTGTTTTGTGCTATGTGTTATGTTCTATGTGTTATGTGCTATGTGTTATGTGTTATGTGCTATGTGTTATGTGTTATGTGCTAAGTGTTATGTGTTATGTGTTTTGTGCTATGTGTTATGTTCTATGTGCTATGTGTTATGTGTTATGTTCTGTGTTATGTTCTATGTGCTATGTGTTATGTGTTATGTTCTATGTGCTATGTGTTATGGGTTATGTTCTTTGTGTTATGTGTTATGTTCTATGTGTTATGTTCTAACATGTGTTATGTTTTATGTTCTATGTGTTTTGTGTTATGTGCTATGTGCTATGTACTATGTGTGGTGTACTATGTGTTATGTGCTATGTTCTATGTGTTATGTTCTAACATGTGTTATGTTTTATGTTCTATGTGTTTTGTGTTATGTGCTATGTGCTATGTACTATGTGTGGTGTACTATGTGTTATGTGATATGTTCTATGTGTTATGTGTTATGTGCTAAGTGTTATGTGTTATGTGTTTTGTGCTATGTGTTATGTTTAATGTGTTATGTGTTATGTGCTAAGTGTTATGTGTTATGTGCTATGTGCTAAGTGTGGTGTGCTGTGTGTTATGTTCTGTCAGGATCTGTAGTGGATCTGTAGTGTTGTGTTTCCTGTTTTATTTTGAAGTCCTTGTCTCTCGTGTCCTCTGTTTCTCTGCACTTCCTGTCCCTGTGATTGTCTGCCCTGTCCCTGATTGTTTCCTCCTGTGTCCAATCACCTGCACCAGCCCTCTGTATTTAAGTCCTGTTCATGTCATTCCCCTTTGTCCGTTCGTCTTGTCTAGATCATTGAAGATCATGTGTGTGAGACTGTTTTGTTTGTTTTGAATCCTGTTGTGCAATAATGATGCTACTTTTCCTGAACAGTGACCACTGTGGCTACAAATGACATATTGGATGATGCTGAGTAAGTGTTTCACTGAAATACTAGGCTTTAGTTACAGTTGCACAAATAGAGATGATACATTATATATATTTAGATTGTAATACACTATTAGACACCCTAAGCTAGACCATAGCAGTAAAGCCCCTGTCAGGAGACTTCACAAAGATTGGAATACAGCCGCTGATTGCCCCTTGAATTGTGCATCACTTGCAACCGCAATCTGTCCCATGTCAAGGTCAGATTCAAAATAGATATGCTTATGATATTGGAAAAAGGAGTAGAGCGAGAAGAGTTGTAAGTCAATGGGAGTATGAAACTGGCAAAAGTTGTTTTGCTGCAACCCGAGAGGCGCTTGAGCATAAAGCCATCTCCAAAAATATGATGCAGATTGCTGCAGCAGAGATTAGCCGTGGACAGACGCGGAGGTGCACACTCACATTCGAGCACTTAGCCTGATCAGAGAAAAGGATATTCTGAGTGTAGCGCTGCAAAGACCTTTATGAAAGGGTATTTTCACAGCATCATAAATGTGTAAACATCAGAGCACAGTGCTTTAGGGAAGTACCAACACTGGTATCAAACTACATGACTGTTGCTCAGGTGTCCATAATGAACTGAAAGATACAACTAAAGTACTTTCAGGCACTTCACTGGAACTGATACTTTAACTACTTTTTCCAGTTTGTTTTCAAAGTGCACACATTGAAGCAGACCAACACAACAAAGAGACATCCATGTTGACCTACTATGCACACGTATCTCTAAGGACTTCATGACAGGCAGCCTGTGTTTGGCTTCACTTTCTGCATCGGGTGGGATTTTCGTCGGCCATTGATCGCATTCGGGTTCTCTTGTGTTCTTCTGTTCGCACCGTTCATCAAAGAACTACTTGGTGCTCCACACAGCCACATTTTAAGACTCACCAGGGACACAGAAAAAAGAAGCTGTATCTGTTATTTCTTCAGAATAAAGAACGCTTTTGTTTAACAGAGGTCTCTTCTGTGAGGTTAACGTTCATAGAGGACCACAGAAGTGTTTTGGAGTCATCATTGATCCTGATGAAAAGTATCTGAAGACATATGAATCGCTCACCATGTGTAGGTTCTGATTCCTTGAAAGATATCTTCTCTACATGCATTTATTAAGATACAACATTTTATTTGTATTTTTTTTGTTTGCACGAAAATGAGGAAAAACATTGGATCATTCCCCCAATAGATTTGTTCTGGTCCTCCTCCTTCACTGCGCTTCTGTTTTTACTTACAGTATATTCCAGTTTGTTACCTGTGTGTGTGTGTGTGTGTGTGTGTGTGTGTGTGTGTGTGTGTGGTGTGTGTGTGTGGTGTGTGTGTGAGATTTCATCTGCTGTCCTTGAGCTGTACCTCAGCCAGCATGACAGTCAGCCAATCATATTGGCTGTAAATAAGGTTTCCTCCATGTCCTGTGATATTTCAGTTTAAATCCTAGTGCCGAAAGATAGATGAAAAAAACCAACAATGAAACAGTAGGCCAAGAACGGAGAATATGATGAGGAAATGAGCACACTGAAATAAAATAAGAAAAGGCAGAAAGAAATAAGAAGAGGAGGAGAAGGCTTGCAGGGTGCATGAAGGAGAACAATGAAAAGGGAAGTCGGAGTGAATAATTTACAAGATGCACCAGGAGGGAGCAGAAGGAGCAAAAGTGTGTGTTTGTGAGTGGAGGATGCGGAACAAATCAATAAAGAGGGTGAGAGGGAGAGAGAGAGAGGAAATGGGAGGGGAAGCAGCAGAGGACCATGTTTAATCTCGAGGAAGAGGAGGGAGGAGGAGAGGGGGGAGGAGAGGAGGGAGGAGAGGAGGAGAGGGGAGGAGGAGAGGGAGGAGAGGAGGGAGGAGAGGAGGGGAGGAGGAGAGGGGAGGAGGAGAGGGAGGAGAGGAGGGAGGAGAGGGGGATAGGACAAGTCGAGGTTTAGTCTGTGTGGAAGACGTGAGATTCACCCTTAAGAATGCTGTTAGGACCCAATTTAGGAGTCAAGGAGTCAGGCTCTTGCTAATTAAGAACAAGACAAATGTATGAAGCGACTTGCAGCACAGTGAAGCGGTGACCGTTATCAGCAGGAATGCACAGACCGGAGGCTGATCTGGTGTCAGTGACACAAACAGCATCACTAGACATCATCAGGGCTATCTTCTCACACAAAGCCTCCCAGAGCCACAGGAGCAGTAGTACTGCTCACTAAAGCGACCTGAGAGCTCAAGTCACTTGCCTGCTCTGACTGTACAGTCTGCTTGGAGGTAGAGCACACTGCATTAGCATGGCAGCTGACATGGAACTAGAAGAAGTCTATATGGTTGTTGTTTTCTTCTCTGTCCCACCAGAGCTCTGAATAACACCAGATTCCTTCCTGAGCTGGCGTTACAGGAAACATGGCTTCATTCAACATGTCAGTGCTGAGGGAGAGATAGAAGGGCGGTAGAGGAGAGGACCAGGAGAGACGAGGAAACCACTTCAGTTCCGGCAGCTGGCTCCTGATTTATTATCGGCTGCACGTACACCAATGGCGACCTCATCACTGCACTGCTGCAGCTAGAGAAGATACTGTTGGTCTCACATGGAACGAGGTAGATAATGGGCCTTCATGTCAGCGCCACACGCTACAGCACCAGTGGTCCTGCCTCTCTCCCCATTAAAAGCTATTGATCCTCACACAGTCATTCATTTTTATTGGGCCTGCTACACTGGATTTACAATTATACTATTAAGATGTAGGTCATGCACATACTCATATACTGTGAATATGTGCTCTGTGTATTTGCCCTAACCGCTGAATGCACTGGAGTTGTCAGACATTACCAAATATATATTTGGTAATGTACAAAATATATATATATATATACAGTGCATCCGGAAAGTATTCACAGCGCTTCACTTTTTCCACATTTTGTATGTTACAGCCTTATTCCAAAATGGATTAAATTCATTATTTCTCATCAACATTCTACCCATAATGACAAAGTGAAAACTGTTTTTTGCAAATGTTTGCAAATCTATTAAAAATAAAGAATGAAAACATAACATGTACACAAGTATCACAGCTTTGCCATGACACTCAACATGTAGCTCAGGTTGCATCCTGTTTCCACTGATCATCCTTGAGATGTTTCTACTACTTGATTGGCGTCCACTTGTGCTAAATTCAGTTGATTGGACATGATTTAGAAAGACACACACCTGTCGATATAAGTACCACAGCATATCAGAGCATAAACCAAGCCATGAAGTCCAAGGAATTATCTGTAGACCTCCGAGACAGAATTGTATTGCAGGCACAGGTCTGGGGAAGGGTACAGAAACATTTCTGCAGCATTGAAAGTCCCAATGAGCACAGTGGCCTCCATCATCTGGAAATGGAAGAAGTTTGGAACCACCAGGACTCTTCCTAGAGTTGGACGCCCAGCCAGAACTGAGCGATTGGGGGAGAAGGGCCTTAGTCAGGGAGGTACCAGGAACCCGGATGGTCACTCTGACAGAGCTCCAGTGTTGTTCGATGAAGAGAGGAGAACCTTCCAGAAGGACAACCATCTCTGCAGCACTCCACAATCAGGCCTGTTTGGTAGAGTGGCCAGACGGAAGCCACTCCTCAGTAAAAGCACATGACAGCTCGCCTGGAGTTTGCAAAAGGCACCTGAAGGACTCTCAGACCATGAGAAACAACATTCTCTGGTCTGATGAAACAAAGATTGAACTCTTTGGCCTGAATGCCAAGCGTCATGTCTGGAGGAAACCAGGCACTGCTCATCACCTGGCCAATACCATCCCTACAGGGAAGCATGGTGGTGGGATGTTCTTCAGCAGGAGGAACTGGAGACTAGTCAGGATTGAGGGAAAGATGAATGCAGCAATGTAGTTTTCACTTTGTCATTATGGGTTGTTGTGTGTAGAATGTTGAGGAAAATAATGAATTTAATCCATTTTGGAATAAGGCCTGTAACATAACAAAATGTGAAAAAGTGAAGCGCTGTGAATACTTTCCGGATGCACTATATATATATATATATATATATTTTTTTTTTTTCTTCCTTATTTCATTTAGATAGACCCCTGTGATCACATGACATGCATGTCTATTGTAAGATTCGTGTTCAAAGCTCCGGGTCCCGTGGCCGCAGGAAATTCAGGATTCGAGTTAAAGTTTAACAATATTAATGGCAAAGATAATACTCATAGGTAGCGTTCACGATCGTGGGGCCAGAAAGGAGGAACTCTCCACAGACGGAGTGCAGCTCCCAAGGAGCCACAGACCGGGGCTGTCTCGAGTCTCCAGACCAGTAGAACCATGTCTCCAGACCAGTAGAACCCATGTCTCCAGACCAGTAGAACCATGTCTCCAGACCAGTAGAACCATGTCTCCAGACCAGTAGAAACCATGTCTCCCCAGAACAAATGCTCGGCTATTAGTCTGGTCATGCAAATGAATTCACACCTTAAAGGTTAGTTCCATGGTCAGTTCAAAGGATGCCGCCATTCTGTTCGCTACGCCAATTAGTAAACAGGCGAGGTCAAAGCTCACTCTTCCGGTCAAGGACAGGAAGTTCCCCTTCACAATTAAAACCCTATTATCCTGCCTTCCGAATAAAGCAACACATTAGGTTTCAATCGGCATCCATTTTAACCTATTGTCTAAACAATAAAACATTCATTCATTCTCATGCATCATACAGTTAATCATTACATTGTCATTAAAACAGAATAATAAAACAGTGATCCTCTCTTATGTTTCACAATACATTCCTCCAGAATATTCCAAATTAATTATCATATCTTTCTTTATGTATTAATTTAAAACATAAACTTCTCTTATCTACATGTGCAAATATATAAAATCCACTACAACCTAACACTAAATACAAATTAGGAAAACATTTTTTATTTTTATTAACTGCTGAACCCAGTATTAGTAAAGGAATATAATTATGTTTTAGTATAACATACTGTTACATATCAAAATTAAAAGCTTCTTTTAAATCTTGACTAGGAGTTAAACTGATCGTCATCATCAACAGTTAATTACTCAAACCATTTCAGATAGTACCTGGCATTCACCAACGACAACATTGATCTAGTATACAGGTAAATTACGATAAATATAGACCATTAATAATTCAATTGCCGATGGAGACCCACTGGAGTCAGACAGTACATTTACATTGCTCAACATGAGAGCGGCTTGGGAAGGGAAAGGGGCTTTGAGCTGAGGACCCTGCACCCCCTGTGGAGTGTCCTGGGGCACCTCATGACCGGTAGAGACGGTGCTGTTGGGTGTTGGGGCAGAGAGCAGTACCACTGAGCGCATCAGGGAATTGCACATCACTATGCGGACCGCCTATCTGGCCCCTCTCAACATCTGTTTCACAAAATATACATCACGTCAAGGATTTTACAGCGCAAACATTTCCGTCTGATTCGCAATTATCTACGTGGCAAAGTTTAAATGTGCGTTTTTTGTTTAGAAAAGTGGGATTGATTGTAGTTCTTAGAACGCAGCTTGAGCACTGGTCGTACTCAAATCCATCCAGTTTTGGTCATTTCTAAATAAAAAAAAGAATATATATAAAGCAGAACTCAAAGGCCTGGATCCCACTGACTATGATGTTCTGCCAAGTCTGGAGAACCCCTTCATTAGGTCACATGACAGGAGCTATTTGTGATATTACTCACCTTGATAGCCATTATCATGACGTTGAGCCTCAAACTATGAACCATTAGCTCTAAGCAGAAATATCCTGAAGGAATGGTGGACATGATTGAAATGAAGTGTCGGTGACCCGTGAGTGCAGAACATTCAAGACGATTAATCACCATGTCAGTGTTCACAGGAGGGCGGACCATGTCTGTTAGTCAAATGAGTTATGACTTTAGTTATGAGTGCTCACATATTCTGAATATTCATGTTCAAACAAGTCCAAATGTCTCAAAATGTTCATTCTTTGTCCGTGAACAGTGTTTCAGTTTAAGTTACAGACAACTGAGGTTGACTCTTCTGTTTGATTCATACTGGTCAGAGTGGTTCGTGTAGTCAGCATCTTGTGTTTGTTTATGTTGTTTGCTAGCTTGTTAGCTTGTTACACAGCGAGGCTGCTAAACATTCTGGATTAAAGACATAAGTCATTCCTCATATAGTATATGAAACATTATTATTACCTTCAGCCTTTTTGCTCACGCCATTAAACTGCTCCGTCCACAACAGGATTGAGCGCCGATGAACCTTTTTCAGAAACGTGCGTTGTTTCCAAGAAATAGTCTCGAAATGAGAAAATCAATTGTCGGATCTTGTTTTCCACAAAGCTAACATGATTTTCATGGATTACATTGATCCTCTCGCTGCTGCTGAGACCAAAGAAGCCTTTTTCTGTGTTGTGTTGCCTTTGTATTAGAAACGTGAGCATTCTATCACGCTGTTCCTTTAAAGGGCCAGTGTGGAGCATCTCAGGGGATCTATGAGCAGAAATGGACGAGAATATTCATAACTATGTTTTCATTGTGATTAATCTGGATGTTGGGATGGTTGTGTGTGTGTAGGTGTGTGAGTGCATGTGAGTGTGTGAGTGAGTGTGTGTGAGTGTGTGTGTGTAAGTGTGTGTGAGTGCATGTGTGGGTGTGTGTGACTGCATGTGTGTGTGTGTGTGTGTGTGTGTGTGTGAGTGTGTGTCTGAGACTATTTCATTGATTCTGTAGCGACCATTGCTAAATGTTTCTCCCCTTAGAATAGACATGTCTGTACACTAAATTCATTGGAGCCGACTTTCAGCATAAGAAATGTCACTCATTCAGAAGTCACGAGATTAATCAGTTCTCTTAAATCATCCAAAACTATAGATACATTTGGTATGGATGCCGTTATGCTCAAAGTACCAAAACACTAATAGATCCCATCAGCAATATTATCAACCTCTCAATCTCTCAGAGCACGTTTCCCAGTGTTTGGAAGTCAGCTGCTGTTGTTCCAGTATTCCCTTTCTACCTCTAGTTACAGACCCATCAGTATCCTGAAGGTTGCAGAGAAGTTGGTAGCTGAACAAAGTATATGACATTTGAATACCATTTGGTGCCAATTATTGCATCATATTTGCTAAATAGATCACAGTATGTCCAAATTCAGAACCATCAATCCACTTCCCTCCACTTGTCCACAGGCGTCCCACAAGGATCTGTCCTGGGACCATTACTATTTTCTTTATATATTAATGATCTGTCATCAGTATGTCCTCATACCAATATTCAAATGTATGCTGATGACACCGTCATTTACTTGCATGGTAGCAATTTGGGAGATGTGGCAAAAGAACTCACTAAATCCATGGCTAATGTGACTAGTTGGTTAACGCAATGTTGTCTCCAACTCAATGTATCCAAAACAGTATGTATGTTTTTTACCAAAATAAACTCTGGTAGTGTAGAACCGGATGCTGTTGTATCTGGGGAAAGGCTAAAGGTTGTATCTGAATACAAGTATCTAGGAGTACTTTTTGATTCCAATTTGTCTTTCAAATCCCAGGTGAAAAAAGTTTGTAATCGGGTCAAATTCAATCTAACTTGCGGTTCTCACGCAACTACATGTCAACAGAGGCAGCTACAACATTCATGCATTCAATGGTTATTTCCCACATCACCCACTGTTTAACAACCTGGTCACATGCTAGTGCCACTAATCTTAAACCATTACAGTCATTATATAAGCGTACGCTCAAAACTCTTGATACAAAAAAAGTTCTCTCTCATCACTGTCCTATACAAAAAAATATATCTTGCTTAGTTGCGATAACATGATTAAATATGTGCATGTCTGTCTCATGGTCAACATTATACATGGCTTGACCTCTCCTCCTCTCAAACAATCTGTCACCACACAACCTGGATATCGTCTCACAAGTGGTGCAGCAAGAGGGGATTGTATTATTATTATTATTATTATTAATAATGTATTGTCCCTCTCAGGAAAAGTTCTTCTAGTCATGCTGCGTTCTCCGTACAGGCAGCAGTTCACTGGAACTCCATTCCAGGATCAATCACAGATCTACAATCATTCTTTTAAAGCCGAGACAAAGAAATGGTTCATTAGTAGCAGCTCTGTCAGCACTAGACTGTAACTGCTCCTACCCGTCCTCAGTCTGTCTGTCAGTTGTTGACTGTCTGTTTTTAGGTCTGTATGTCTTGACTTTGCTGGTCAACCATTCACTGCACCTGTATGTATGTCTTTTGTTGTTGTTTACCTGTTTGTGGTTATATATTTAATTTACTCTGTATGCTTTTATGTTGTGTCTCTGACCTGGATGTTTTTATTCAGTCCATTTTAACATAGTTTTCTCATTTTATTTTATTGTTCGTACATTGTATATGTAATCTTATGTTTTTAGGTTTGTTTCATAACATCTGCCTCTTGACTACAGATGAAAAATAGCCTCTTGGCGTGCGTGTGTATATATGTGTGTGTGTGTGCGTGTGTGTGTGTGTGTGTGCGTGCGTGTGTGTGTGCGTGCGTGCGTGTGTGCGTGTGTACCTCTGTGCTCCACTGTGGGTTGATCGTGTTGCACACCACCCCGGAGCGGTTCTCCTGGCCGTGGTGCGGCAGTGAGGGGAAGATGCTGTGCTTTCCGGGCTGGATTGAAAGCTTCAGGTAGGGGTCGGGATTGAAGAACATCCCCTTCTTCAAACCGACTGCCTGCAGGTCTGGAAGAGGAGGACGAGGTTACAGAATCACACATAACTTCTGTCTCTGCTGTAGAGTCAAAGGTGACCGGAGTGAACAACGCCCTGAAACTACAGGCACGTTGCTATTATGTATGTATATATATACACCGGTATATTAGATTATATATATGCACGTATAATATATAGTGCATTGTTGGGGAGTGTTTAAATGGAAGATGAAATCGCTGTGATGTGTTTTTGAACCGTGTCAAGGTTCTTTTGTCTTTGGCTGTTTGGGAATTCAATTGACTTCCAAGTGGTTTGAGCATCATTTGGGGAGTGGAGAGAGCCAGAGTGGGTTCCTCTCACCTAACCTCAGGTGATTTGTGATGTCAGGCTACATGATGGAGACAGGAAACAGATTAACAGCCTGATGGACTCATTCCTGCAGCACTCTCATGGGATTTGGGACGTTTCTTCCTATAATTTAGTATCACGGTTAGATGAACCAGTCTGTCGATGTTTAACCCCAAAACAGTTTCAGGGCTTTTTGGCTCCCGTCACATTCTTCTCTCTTTCTGTTCTGGATTTTCACAGCACTATAAAAGAGCTGCTCCTCTATGGAAACAGAACAACGATGAATAGAAGCAGAGAGAACTCACTTTAGGCCTTGAATCATTTATTATTCATATTTTAATGTAGAATTTCTTTGATCATTTATTTAACAAAAAATGGCAAACAATGGAATATCCACAACATTGTGTTCCTAATGATAGAAAAAAGAAGCTCCACTTGCGATATTCAGTATATTGAGCTATATGCTCTCTGATTCTTTGTCACATGACTGTTTGTCTCATCAGCTTCATGAGAGCAATTTAAGGTTTATTACTGGATCTGTTTAGGGGCGAAATATGATAATATACTAATAATGAGACATGGAGAATACAATGTTTTTGATGAAATATCACAATTTCAAGCTTAGTTTGTTTTCTGATGGAAGCGTTTGTCACACATGATGTGTTCAAGGACCGTCTGAAAGGTGTTAACCTGATGATTATGACAGTGTTGACAATGAATGAATGAATTTGGCAGTTCATTAAAAAAAACGTGCATTTCCATCCCAAACTGGGCTTACATTCTAGTCCACAGTCTAACACTACACAGCTTCATCTCTCCTGTTACACAGCGCCAAGCCTGGTGGTAGAATGAAGAGTTCTTCTACTCTTAAGTAGAAGAACACTGTCAACTCTAAGGCTTAGAGTTGACAGTGTCTAAGTAGCACATGTCCGTTTGGCTGGCATTGACTTGCTTTTGAGAGACAACAGACGCGACTACAGAGAGCAGCAGGTCAAAGCAGGGTCAGATGATGAAAGGACGGACGCTTTGGTACCCTACCTGACAAGGAGAAGTTAATGAGCCTCCTGTTGCCCAGTCCATGGTTGACTTCAGGACTGACCACTGGCTTTAATACCTGAGGACACAGACAGACAGGAGGACTTCAGAACATGAAACACACTTGGTCCTTCCTTCTCTTTTAGGCCTGTGTCTCTCCTCCTTTTGCCGTAAGATGAAACTTTAATGATGCCCCATGAGGAAAGTGGGTCACTGCAGCCAGATAAGAGTCATAAATAACAGAATCCGAGTAAAGTAAGATTACAAACTGAAACCACCAGCAATGAATACATTTAAACAAATACATTTAGGATGGATTCATGAGTTTTCATTCCAGATGTCCGATACATCTGAAGTCATGTTAGGTCTGACAGCTTTGTGTTCAGTCCGAGGCAGGACGTCCGATCTCAGCTCAGCACTGCCTTCAGCAGAGCTCCGCTTACAGGCAGGCTGACAGCGTCCTGCGATCAATACTCTGTCTTCATTATCCTGACATTGATCCCACGGCCAGGAAGAGGAGGAGCATGGGGGATGGAGGGAGGCCGAGGAGCTGATGGAGAGAGGAGGAAATGGTGGAGAGCGTGAGCACCGCTGTGATGCGTCAGCTCTACAGCGCAGTGGAAAGGTGTTGCGTGATGTTCCTCCAATAGTGACACCCAGTCGAATGTGTGCAGGCAAATGAAGTGAAACAATGGCCAAGCTGTCTTAGGGGTTACCGGGTGAGCTACAAGACACAGGCCGGACGGTCCTGAGTTTCACATTTCCTGTGGTCGTCCCTCTGGATTAATTCAACCTCTAGAAAACACACATTTTAGGATGTAATTAAGATAGGACTTAAAGGAGCAGTGGGTATTTAGTATTATTGAGTATTCACGTGTTTTAGACAACATTGAATGAAATTTATAATTTTTCTTCCGAAAAGACAAAATGAAAATGCAGAGCATTCTTTGATGATTTTTCGTGTTCAAACCTTACATGGTTATCTTACACGGTCAGGTTTTACAGTATTCTCACAACCTGTCATGGTCCCCTATTTATCTGTGTCTGCCTGGGCGTGGCCTCTTTTCCCCCTCCTGCTGCCAATCAACCCACACACATGAAGCCCATTCCCTCATCAAGCTCCCCACTATATCTGCCTCAGTTCTCCCTCAACAACTCGTCAGATCGTCAGTTCTCTTTCCCAGAACGACTGCCCCGGCCTCTCGAAATAAAGATTATTGGTGTTTACCTCCAGCTCTGGGTTCTTGTTTTTGGGTCCAGCCCTGCACAATCAATACACAACTACGAGTAATTTATGTCACAGTGCAACGTCAGCTAATGCCCTCGGACCATCTCTTTTGTCGTATAACCGCCATTTGCGATTATGACAGCTACATGATTAAAAGGTTTTGGATTCGGTGTGAAAGGCTCATGAAGACAGATGGGTTGGGATTATTTAATCAACGTGCCGTTCATTGGTTTATGGACCTCGTGAGTCTAACGCTAATGTCAACATGCTAACATACCCACAATGACGATGCTAACACGCTGAGCACACATGTTGTGTTCACCATCTTCCTTTAGCGGGTTAGCATGCTAGAAAATGCTAATTAGCGCTCAACTCAAAATGTCTTTCGTTTTTGCAAGAATTTTCTCATAAATAAAAATATGGCTCAAGTTGGAGGTGAAGTAAGAAGATATGTCTGATCTAATAGCGACTATGTATTGTCATCTCAGAAACACTGTCCACTCAGTTGACCATCAATGCAAAGCGGGGGGAGGGGGGGGAGTAGAAACAGTACATGAAGTATCTATAAACAGCTTGAGTCTTCCAACACACAGCAAACTATTCTGTGTGAGCTCTGGATGCTTATGCAACTGGCAGTGGAGACACAAAGAACCAGGGACAAAGGAGATGACAGATGTTGGGACCAATTAGTTTTAATGAGATGCTAATCTGCCTTTCTGAGTACAGTCAGCCAGCGCGAGTCTCCTCAATGATTCTAATCTCTCAAAACCACATGACAACTCCATCCCATCTGCAACACACGTTATATAATCTACCACCCGACTGCAGCAAATTGGAGAAGGACCAAATACTCAGGCGCTTTGACAATAAAAGGAACCGTATGTAGAACTCCCGAGTGCACGTCCTTTGAGAGTTACAAAAGAGGCCGCTGCATTCACAAAGTGGGTCTGATACACCAAGGCTCCGGCCTCTGGCCCCGTGTGAGTACGACCCAGTGCCCTTTAAGACAGAGAGGCCGAGCCATCGAACTCAGTCAGAGGTGGCCACCAGAGACACGGGCAGCGGAGACCCAGCGGGTCTAGTGGGCCTCTCAGTCAGATGTCAGCATTATCGTCCATCAGTCAGCAGCAGTCCTGGGCCTCTCATCAACGGAGATAACCATGATGTACCTGAACAAGCCATCTGGAGCTGAGCTACGCTGTACAACGTGTGGACTTCATCACAGTTCCAGGGTGTAAGGGTCAATTTGTTGGCAGAGCATACTACACGTGTGTGTGTGAACCAAAGCAGCCGGTTGAATTTGTGTTGTTCCATCCCTACTTGTTCACCAGAGACGTGTTGTCATGTAAATACATCTGTAGATTGTAATGCCATAATGAGCTTGGGGAAGAGGGAACAGCCTGAGTGTGCCCGTGTTTATCATCTGTGTATGCCCCGCTGTATTGAGTGAACGTTCTGAGTCATCACCACAGGATGGAGGGAGCAGACACCAGATCAAGGTGGATGACAAGAACAGGAGGGGACGGAAAAGAACAGCGAAACATTCACACACCTGCAGCTACGCTGGAGTAGCACCACACAGCTGACGCGCTCTGACACGCGGCCGGTCCAAGAACAGATGTGTGATTATACACAAATGAAGCCTTTTGAAGTGTTTTGAGGTTTTGTTTTAAACAAATCAGTTTTATTGCTAAATAATATATATATATTATATAATGGGATTAAAAGTATTGATGAATTGGTAAAAGTGGAGATATATTGTATTTATGTGGATACAAATATATATATATATATATATATATATATACATATACATTATATGTTTATATGTGTATATATATACATATAATGTATATGTAATATATGTATATATATATACATATATTACATATATGTATATATATATGTTTATATGTGTATATATATAAATATAATGTATATGTAATATATGTATATATATACATATATTACATACACATTATATTTATATGTTTATATGTGTATATATATAAATATAATGTATATGTAATATATGTATATATATTTATATATACATATATTACATATATATATATATATATATACATATATTACATATACATTACATTTATATATATATACATATAAACATATAATGTATATGTATTGACTAACATCTGCAAAGCAACCAAAGCTGTCACATAAATATAGCCAACTAGAAGTATAATTTACCAGAAGATAGAAATACTCCAGTACAGGATGAGTTGCTTAAAAAGAGTCCTGAAGTACAGTGAGCCCCGTTCTGAGGACCGTATAGCCCCACAGCTTACGTAGCGACGGTGAACACTCAGAAATGAAAGGACGTTCTCTTCCAGCAAAGGAAATCCTTGTGAAGATTTGATGCAACTCAGGCATCCTAAAATGAAAAAGATTTAAGGGCAACAAAGCAATGTAAATAATACTTTTGGTGTCAAATGACACAGTATTTACCTCTGTTAAAAGATTTACGTCAATATAAAAACTGCTGATTCCAGACCTTTGAAGGGCAGCGTACATCAGCAAAATGATGTATCGGACCGGTCAAACATTAAATCACACACTGCAGAATAAAATGCTTCCAGCTGTGTGGAGTTCTACTACAGAACCAGACAGTGGACTCTGTGCCTCTCAAGACGCTGCAGCCTCTCTGGAAGAGAAAGAGTGAGTATTTATGGTTACCCAGGCTATCCAGCTGAGCCTCGTCCTCCTCCCGCTCCTCCTCTCAGGATGGCTGCGAGACAGCAGTCCCAGCTGGAGACACATGCCGTCCATCACACAAGTCACAAGTCAAGTGTCCTCTCTGTCGAGAGCAAACAACAGGCAGAGCAGACACATCCTCTCTTCTTCTTCTTCTTCTTCTTCTGCTGCTGCTGCTGCTGTTCGTTGTGTCGGCCCTGCAGCTGTTTCACCCGGTGCTTTTCCAACCCTCGCCTGAATGAAAACCTGAATGACTCACCTGGAGTGGACTATCTTCGACTATCTCTGCTCCTCCCTCCCTCCCTGTCTCCCTTCCTATGGCGGTTATTTTTATTCATTTGTCCTCAGGAAGCAAGTGCAGATCAAGTTCAGGGCCCATCAGCATTTCCAGGGGCCCAGAGCAGCAGCATGGAGGCACACAGTGAAACCCAATCGCCTGGCTGGACAGCGTCCTGACCCCAGGGTCTGGCTGAGGGAGGCTTTAGAAGGGCTGGGCCCCTATGGACATGCTGGTCAGTAAGAGTGGGACTACAGCACAAAAGATCTCCATCATGTGACCACTCTTCACTTCACTAGCCAATGGCCAGGCACTATATGGCAGCATTGGTCTTTGGTTGCCATCGCTGGCAGACACTTAAAATATAACAAGTAGCGGCAGCAATAGGAATGCTCCGATACCGAGTACTTTGAGTACTTTCCCATGCCGAGTACAAACATGACTTGACTGACAGAGTACTTATTAATATCATTATTATGATAATCACGTTGAAATGATGTTGTATTTTCATCAGATCAAATACAGCATGCTGCTGTTTCCTGATAGTTTAACATTCTACTTCCTGTTACAAACACATCATAACTCGCAGTCAGGATGTTAACAGGTAATAATGCAATAAATCAGTTAAACCATATATAATATATCAAAAACTCAAACCCCAAAATACCATCAGACTGACGGCCACTGGAGCTGTAAGCCGTGCACTGGTTGAGTTGGGCTCGGCTCCGCAGCGCACACAGGTTCCCCTCTCAGCCGGGTATCTGCCTCCAGACACGGAGCAGGATGAGAGGGCAACATGGCTACCTCTGTGTTCACCTGCTGCTGGAGGATTAGCTCCAAGAGCCTTTCTCTGCTAAACCCGGCTGTAAAATGATCCAATGGATGACACAAACTAAAGAGGCCAGCGCCCCGATGCAACAGATACCGAGTGGCCCAGTGGAGCCCCGCCAAAACAAAAGTATGTGGCGCGGGGAGACTCACATGAGCGGGGCCCTTCTTGATGGTGATGCTGGGTGTGGTGGCCCTCAGTGCTCCGGTGACGCCGTGGTAGTACCTGAAGCAGACCTGGGTCTCCGCTGAGGACGAGCACACACACACACACACACGCACACACACACATGACATGGGAGAGGAGAGGTGGCAATGATGGAGAGAAATGGAACAAGGGTTAGTTTCCTTTTCACAGACACTGAATACAACTTTCTCCTGGAATTATTAAAACAGAAACCAAAACTTTTATAATGGATAGGGATGGCTTCATCTTCCAGCATTTACATTTTACATTGTTTATTTGTGATGTCCCATGGAATCATGTTCATTTTAATTGCATTGGTGAAATTTCTTTGAAATATTAATCATAGTCCTCATGTTTTCAACAGCTTTTATAATACTTTAATAATAATAATAATAAAACAAAAATGTGATGAAGAAATTAGGGGAAAGGAGAACAAATGAACCTTCTCCTAATCTATTATAATTCTTAGTTATGGGTCATATCTATAATTCTTTGGGACTGAAACATAGGGGAAGTGGAGCTAAAAAGCCAACCCCTAAAAAAGGCCTGGGGGACACGAGGAGATTAAGGTCACAGCAAAGCTGCGTGTTGTTCTGCTCCTTTGGGCCGACACTCAGATGATTGGACGAGAAGAGGGGGAGCACACAGGGATTGAACGTGCACACGTTTGCCCGCCAGCTTGTGTGAGGCGTGTCTCCCAGGCGGGGAGGATAAAACACAGAGACTGCTAGTTGACAACTCTCCTCTTCGGTCGTCAGTTGAGTTCTCAGTTAAAGTACCCTCTGGCCTTTATTCACTGTATGCATGTGTTCATGTTTATCAAGAGTTTAACCAAAGCCAGGTCATACATCCCATCCATAAAGGGTTATTCGAATGCAGCTCTTAGAGATAATAATAATAATAATAATAATCTGCTAAAACACAAGGTATGTGAATAGGGAGGGGAAGCACCTGGACGACGGTACAGTGACGGCTGTAGTCTTGGTCCAGGCAGCCTCTCTGTTCAGCTCCGAGCCCTCCTCACTCTATTGTTCAGTACACCCACCTCGTGAGTCTAACTCCCTTCACCTGTTCACTCACCTGCCTCTGATCACCAATCAAGTCCCTATTTAGGCTCCTGCCTGCCAGACTTTCTCTCCTCGGTCTTCCATGCCAGACTCTCCAGCACTCTCTCACAGACTGATCTCCTGTCATCGACCCCGCCTGCCCCGTTTCAACCCGCCTTGCCTGGCCCCCGGTAAAAACCCAGCAGCCTTTTGGTCCCGACTCTGTCTGACTCCGCCTGCTGTTTCGGGAAGTTCAAAATAAAGGTTGTAGATGGAAACTTGCGTGTTGCATTTGGGTCTAAAGACGCACCGTTCCACCCGGTCCCTAAACGCAGCGTATGTGACGGTCTCCCTCTGACAGTGCAGCACTCTCTGGGCTTAGAGGATCAAGCCACTCCACTTCTTCGAGACACAATCTAAAACACCAGTCAAGACGACTTGCAGCTAAAACTGGAGACGAGGAACTGAATAAAACATTCACCATAACGCAGCTAAAGCGGTTTAATTGATTTAACGCCCCAACGTTTAGTGAGCTGATTTGAATGAGAACGGTGTTCTTCTGCTCAAAAAGACAGTGAGTGTTTGATACTTACAGTCCCTGAAGTTGGAGCTGGAGTCGATTTTCCAGATGATCTGTCCCCTGTGAGATCCGTTGATGCCTCGGTTCTTGTAGTCCAGGAAGTTCTCAGACAAAGCCTCATCTGGAAGGAGGTGAAACAGCTGAACCCACACTGCTACGCCAACCATCCAGAATTCTTTAAAGAAGCCCTTTCCCGTTACACTGTGCTGTGTTCTCATGTAGAAAGGCCTACTAATCACACGTGAGGTGTCACAGTATTTAGGGTGTGGTGACGACGCACAGCAGAAACACCATGGCTGATGGGGGGTGTTGCGATGCTCCCGGCTCCTCTGGGGAGGCGCTTTGATGACGGGAACCTCCAGCGGGGGAGAGCAGAGCTTCCCACACACTCTGTCCTCTGGTCAGTGTACTGACTTTGAGACGCGTCAGGATCTGATTCAGCTCCGGTGACAATGAGTTGGTAGGAGTAGAGGACAGGTGTTACTGTTCTGCACTGATCTGAGGTTAGTTTCTGGTTTATCATATTATATATATTACCATACCTCCCTGTAAAGCACGGAATCTGTGTATGTGTGCATCTCGAGAACTAAAGCATCCCCTGCTTTATGGTCTGTTTGACTCTAAATGGACCATCATTTACTAAATGAACATCATTCTGTATTGAAGAAGACTTGAAACTAGAGATTGAGACCATGAACTAATGTTTCCGCATCATGAGTCCAACATCATGTCCACAGAGGACCTTTATAGGACGCGGCTCATTGACTGCAGTTCACTTTGGCTTCTGGATAACGTCACAACTGAGCTCTTCTTCACTGGAGTCAACGAGCCAAGAGCGCTTCTTGAACCTTTACGACATCTAGCCATTGTTCCCACTTTCTTTACAGTACATGATCAACTATTACAACAAGTCTCCCCAAAGGTTGTGTTAACTTTCAATATTCTTAAAAGATTATTATTATTATTATTATTATTCATCTTCAATCATTTAATGTCTTCATGTCATATCTCACTTACCAACAAGATACATGCCAATCCAGTCCCCGGCATCCACTTCCTCCTTGATGTCCCACGTGACCACCAGGTCTTCAGACTGGCCTATGGTGTAGTGGGAGGAGCTGAGGGCGAGGGTGGAGCGAGTGTCCGGGGAGACCAGGTCGGTGTCACTGGTGGACCGCGGCAGCCCCAGCATGAAGTCCTCCTGGTTGACGGCGTAGCTGTCTGGGCCGTAGCTGTGGCGAGCCGCGTCCTTGCAGCGCTGGCGGGTCTGGCTGCTGCGGGTCGGGGAAGCCATGGCCGCCAGGCCCAGGAACCGACTCTGGTACAAGTTCTGCAAGAGGACGCACAGCAAGAAGCTTTTTGGCCCGCTGAACAACAAGGTGTTATGTTGCTCCTTAAGAACACAACAAGGGGAGAGGATCATGGTCTGAGCCAAAGATGTCATACTGTGAGAGTGTTGAGGAAGAACCGGTTTGAGTGGCTGTGAGTGTCGACAATAAGACTCCATTCTGACATTCCCGTCCCATCGCCTGGGCTTGACTTCCCGGCTAAAAGCACAGCAGCTTGTGTTAAGCAGTACTTGACAATGTTGTATTTCACGCTACTCAGAAGCACAGAGCCAGTGTGTGAATCTAAATGACTTAGCAGCTGAAGAGCAAGCTGCTAAGTCATCTTGTGCCACTGATTTAATACGAAAACACCGATTATTGAGGACACCTGAGCCCTGAACTACAATAACCAATATTTAATTAATTAATTAATACGAATGCTACAGCCAACGAGCTAGCTGGACTGAAGGAGGATTGTTTGTTTCATTAGGTGGCTGGTGCGCTTAGCATGCTAGTTAGCTTAGCATGGTAGCTGAGGATGATTGGTTGATAGCGACATGCTAGTTAGAGCGACATGGACGATGGAAGTACGGCACTGTGCAATGGCATGCCGAGCTAATAGAAGGACATTAACAAACAACGAAGGTGACTTTCAAGGCTGTTGAAAAGACGGACAGAACATGCAGCTGTCCTCATAAATGTATTAATCATCTGTGTTTTACAGAGTTACTACGAGCAACCACAAACTCATTCTGCTAAAGGTCGCCAGTAAACATGGTCACCAGTTAAACTGAAACCCCTGTTGCTCTGAAACTGCCGTGGTCCTGTCTTGTGTAGAACTTGAGTCCTCTGTGGGGAGATCATTGGTGACAACCCAACACTGTGATGCTGGGGACACTGATAATATAATTCAGCGTTTAGAGCTCGCTCCCTCGCCTGTAAGGCCAAACGCGACTTCTGCACGCATATTGTTCAATAGTCAGCCGTAGAGCGGACGATAGACGTGTCTGCTTCTTTGTTTGGTCACTTTCAACATCCACAGCGTCTGGCCTCCTCCATGTCTCTCTTGCGATACACAAGCCTGCAAAGGGAGAACGACCCGCCACATGGTTCATGGTACTGGTAACCGGGACCACCTTTGTCACTGATGACGTGTTCTTTGCTTCAGTGTTCGGTGGACCAGCACATCACACCAGTGGTTCTATCTTTAATTCTCTTACACCGTGGTGATGACAGAGCTGACAGTACGGTAACCCTTCGAGAGAGTCGGCGTCTTGTCTCTCACATTCACTGCTGATGAGTTGGGCTTTTTAAAATGTATATTAAGCCCAAAATATGTCAACATGACTTTGACGTCTCATTCGCTGCGTGACAGGAACTCCCGTCATTGAATCATCCAGTATCAGAACGCAGTATCACTTCCAGTCCTTCACAATGACAGGTGCTGTTGATATTTGATCACCGAGGGTCATTTTGAGGTATGAAAAGTGTGATAACATCAGCTAAAGAACTAACCACAGTCTTATAGCCATATAGCTTTTTGAAGCTGCCTTCAGGGACCATGATTCATACTGTTCAAACCAACTGGCAGAGGGATCATTTGGAATATGACATGAAATGTACAAACACAACAAAAAATGTGTGTATGCTGCATCAACACATCTATTGGACCAGTGCACACACACGTGTGTGTGTGTATACATATATATATATATATACACACACACACACACAAAAAGCCAGTAACCTGCGTCTTGAATGCTACACAGGGCGGGTCTTGTGTCTGAGAGGTACTCATTCAGGTCCACGGTCATTAGTCGTTTCATTGCACACTGGATTGTGTCTGACTGCAGTCCTTCTGTTGTCTTAATGATGGACAAATGAACATAAACACATCAGGACCGCATTAACAGAAACACCTCACAGTATAATGTGGTTCAAAGCAAGCAGAAACAAGGTATTTCTGTTGTTTTGAGTGGACAAAATATCAGAAACAGCCTTCACATAACACAATCCAGAGACAACATGTTTGATTACTCATGCTTCCTTCACTTCATCACCTGTTCTCACAGGTAATGAAGTGAAGTATAATGGCATGCAAATAAATGACCTTGTTCTGAACGTCAGAGCCCTGTGTCTGTTCAGCACGGACGCCGTGTTCCCGGCGTGGCGCGCCATCATTACGTCTGAATGTGAGGGAGCGCTTTCCCATCAGATCAGGGAACGCTCTAGTTGGGAAGCCGCTCCGGGGCACGAGTCAGCGACTCAGCCAGCCTTGACGGGTTGTCCTGAATGCTGAGGCGCTCAGCGCGTGCGCTTGGCGGCGAGGAAAGGTCGTCAGCGTTCCCGTGACTGCGTTCACGTGACTGCGTTCCCGTGACTGCGTTCACGTGACTGCGTTCCCGTGACTGCGTTCACGTGACTGCGTTCCCGTGACTGCGTTCACGTGACTGCGTTCCCGTGACTGCGTTCACGTGACTGCTCGTGTCCCCATGAGACGACGAAGCCAGCAAAATCATCGATACAGCCGAGGGTTGCACCAATGTGGTGTTTTTCTTTTCATTGATTTCTCAAATACTGCCAAATGGACGCAATGGAGCGTCATGGAGAGAGAAATGGATACAGGTGTGTATAACTACAGGTGTGAATAACTACAGGTGTGTATAACTACAGGTGTGTATAACTACAGGTGTGAATAACTACAGATGTGTATAACTACAGGTGTGTATAACTACAGGTGTGAATAACTACAGATGTGTATAACTACAGGTGTGTTTAACTACAGGTGTCCAGTACTATGATAACTGATCTGATCAATGATGTCATCACAGATATGATCACAGATATGATCACCGATTGAGTCTAGATACCTGATCCAGCATTTGAAGCTGTTTCAGAGGCATTCCTGATACAGGTATAACGGTATAAAATTCCATAATGCTAAGATAAACTGTGTGGTGGTAAGCAGGCAAATGGAGATGGTGGTCGTGATCGGGGTGGGGGCACTGACCTTGATACTACAGAGCTGCATCAGCATAATGACCAGTCAACCCAAAGCAGACCAAAACCTGAGGGGAAGTGGGAGGAGAAGGGCGGCGTGTTACAAACCACAGAAACCAACCAGTACAGGCTGTGAATGTAGCAGGTGGGACTCGAGTATGAAGAAAACACACACACACACACACACACACACACACACACACAGACAACAACAGCATTGTCAGACGTTATCATACTTCCATCTTTGTCAGATCAAAATCTGAATAATTGAGAAGGAGCAGAAGCACAGACAAAGCCGCTGACCTCCACACGGAGACAAACAGCAACAGGAGGACAGCACATCGGAGACGCTAATTATGTTACACTGGAAACATATTCAACATGTGCATTCACAGCGATGTCTCACTTTGCGTATCTATAGGTAGTCACATGGGTGGCATTGCCGCAGTGGAGAGGCGAGCCTGCAAGGGAAGGAAGTATTAGCAGGAATATGGAGAAGAGCTTTCCTTCCCAATGCAGACTGTTCACTGTAGCACCACTACCCCCCTGTGTGTTCATCACAGGACGTTCAGCGTGGTTGATCTGAAGCTGCTATAATCAATGTCTTCATCACAACGTGGTTGATGGTGTTGGATAAACCATGTGAGAGTAGTGTGACAAACCTAGACAGAAGGATCCCCTCATCCTAGTTTCAGTTCAACTTCACCGTTTAGTTTTTTTTAAGCTTCATGCATGATGCAAGCGTCAGAACCGCAGACTGTATGTGAGAAGTGAACGTAGTCATGGTAACGTCACCCGTTGGTACGTGGACTGCAGGTTTGAAGCCTTGAGTTTGCCATATTGGATTTTGGACGTCGGCATCTTTTTCTTTTCTTTTTGCAACAAGTAAACGGAAACGTTCAGATCTGGACTGAGGAGTGACGTACAGACGCCGTATACGTCTCTGCTAAAGACCTGTCAATCACAGTAAGCCCCGCCCTAAAGGATACCCTGCGTTATGGTCCATTTGACCATAAACTCTTGTTTACAATGTTTACTGAGGGAATCAATTAAGAGAGAAGTAGAGTCATTTCCAATAGACAACCAGAGGAGTCTCCCCCTGATGGCCAGTAAAGGGAATGCAGCTTTGAGACATGAAGCATTGGCTTCACCTTTCCAAACCAGAGGATAGTGCCTGGTCAGGACTGAGGTCTGAGACAAGGACGCTGGTGAACCTAACGGAGCGTTAGGCAATAAAAGAGTAAGCGACCAAAACAAAGCTGAGAGAGTGAATGTGGGACTCCATTCATGGGATTGGCTCCAAATGAAGGATGTTACTCTGTAGCTGTGTCATGTGTTACAGGTATGTCATGCATCATTCTGTGTTCACAACTGTCTGCTGTCCTCATGTGGCCGAAAAACAAAGAATATCAAAAAGATATAGTCCTTAAATAGATAGTCCATCCCAAAATCAAAACTATGTTTCCACTGGAGAGATATGACTGCCTTCAATATCACAGACTATGACACTCAGCTTGTGACGCTCAAAGCCACTTACAAAACAATCTGGATTGATAGATAGCCTTCATAGCACGAGAGATATTAATGTTTGTTTGGGGGGGAACTGTCCCTTTAAGATTTTCAAGAAATCAAACACCATTTTGAAAAACTATTTATAGTTTTTCTGTCTTGCAATCAATAAGAATCTCTCTATGAAGCCGTTGTTAATGAGTGTCGGAGTCCGCCGTCCCTGCACTGGATTGCCTAAGTACAAGAGATTGACAGGAAAAGGATGTGTGCATTCAATGCAGGGTCATTATATCAGTTGGCTCTCAGATGACGAAGAAGCCCCGGGGGCAGGGGGGTGCACTTTGTGTTTTATGTTGTTGACTAAACCATTAAAACGTCTTCAGCCCAGTGTTCACCGCAGCTCACCAACAACATAGAGGGCAAGGACCCGGACGGTGTGCTGTCTAATAAGGCGATTCTTCCACATATAAAGCAACAGGAAGTGACGTCATAGGGGTTAGCTAGCATGCTGACTGATGGTCCATATGGAGACGTTATTTTCTGTACTTTTCTTTTCAGCCGATCAGCCAGTGAAGAGATGGAGATGGTTTTTCATCCCTCCATCCCTCCAAAGAGAATACAACAAACTCCTTCGTTGTTGATGCTTTCAAGGACAATCTGACATCCTAGAGTTGAGAGCCAGCTGCTGAATAGCGTTTTAAAGTTCCCCTCATCTTTTACCTGATGTCCATACTTTCCTATGACCCCCCCCCCATTGTAACTGTAACTCACCAACTCCTGTTCAAATCCCTAGTCCTCATTAGTCATGTAGTACTATTTTCGTATGGTACACACACACACACACACACACACACACACACAGTAATCTCCTGCGAAACAGCCCTAGCCGTCCTTCCTACTTGTTCTGACACTTGCACAATTAGCCAGTATAATTGCGTTCCAGACTACATAATTATTAATTGTGCATACATTTTTTTCAGAGCAGGCCGAACAAGAGAGACCGGGAAGCTTCTGCTGGAAATGACCAGTAATGATCTCCCTGATGATTCCTCTGAGGAAGACCTCCTCCGGCTCATTGTTCACATAAAGATGGGGAACCACAGCTATATGACCTCATCGCTGCTGTCCACATGAAGCCTCGACTCTGGAGCGCCTCTCCTCTTCACTCCAACTGAAAGCTGACGTGCACTGTGGGTGTGTGTGTGTGTGTGTGTTTCATGAAAAAGGTACAAAATAAAGCAATCACAATAGATGTATATGTTGTATTGTCAGTATTCTATGACTTGAACTGATGCTGCTGAGATGATTGTATCACATGAAGATAGTGACTATTGTGTAGTGATTGATGATGTCATACTGGCGTGCGCGTTTGTATAGAAAAACACGACAAACATACCATGTGAGGAGGGAGGTGGCGAATAAAGGACACACCTAAATGTGGAATAGTCCCTCAGAACTGTTCACAGCGGCAGCGATTTACAATGTGTGACAGTTGCAACACTTATAATTAATAAATGCTGTGAGGGAAAGGGTTACGCAGTGTATACGTCTCCATAGCATAAGCTGTGACTGTGTCCATTCTGTAAGTTGAATACTCTATGTGCCTTTATTGGTGGTGTGAACGCTCAGAAAAATGTAATATATTAATGCAAACTAATTACACAAAAGTAACGCCTCCAGTGTGTGCAGTTCTTTGTGGAGTCTCCACTGGTTGCCTGGCAACGCACTGTGACGACAAGACCACAGGAAGTCACTGCACTCAGCCAAGAAACAGTCCCACGCATGTGCCGCCATATATTTATTGACACGTCGGGCAACTGCCACCGTGAAAAGTACGCCAAATGATCTCTAAACAGCTCATAGGGCTCCGTACACGTGGATGTCCAGATGTCCACCACTGGAGGATTCACACTGAAGCAAGCGTTACAATGTCAACGTTAGGTCTTCGCTGATATAATACGTAATCGCTTCAGAGCATCTGTACGTCTGTGCACAGGGCAGCATACTGTTCTGATAATCAATACACGTTCCATATACAGCGCTGTGTGACGCCTCACCACCAACAAAGCAGGCTTTGGCCCGACTTCTGTTGCCACGTTTCAGTTATTTAATTACTGAAACGATACATTTCATTGTGTGCTCGCTTAGTTTTCATCATCCTTTTCTCTATTCGCTGATTAATTGTTGGGCATACAACATAAACAAACTGTGGAATACATCCACCTGGTCCCAGGGTGATGTATTCAAAGAGCGGCGTTGTCCACCAAAAGGTTACCACCTTACATGAATAGTTTTTATAGATTTTACTCACAGAGAAAAGTTGTCAAACTCCACTGTTGTTTCATAACACTGTTGTTATCACCAGCTTTGCACTAACATGTGGTTGGACTCAGCATTATGTCATTGAATTGAGATATTAATCTGCCTGTGGTCTCTAAGAATCTAAGCGTCCCTCACATATGCGCTGCTTTATTGCTCTCTCTCTGTGTGGACGCCAGACAGGTGTGTGATGAAGGGAGAAGCGGTGCAGCTGTCGGTCTGATCGTGGAGCAGGAACATCACTGAGACGTCTCTACCGTACCCTCAGTCCGTCACCCAGCAACCTTTTTTGCAAATGTCAAATTGACACTCATTTTATTTTCTCTCTGCACAGACAAAGGCAAAATCGAATGGGAGATAACTGCCACCTGCTCGTGGGGGAAACGTGAGGATCTGGCTCCAGGCCTTTAGTATTCAGAAGGCTATTGATCCTCACAGTCTACCTGAGTTCAACTCTGGGAGCTCAGCCAACCGCTGCAGAGCTGCATTTCCTCCAGTGGCTTCACCAAGAAGATCAACTCTACATCCAGTTATGATATATGCATATTCATGAAAGTGTTCAAAATAGCTAGTGAAATAACTGGCATCAGTTAAACAGAAAACCACCAAAAGTGCTGATTGCAGAATTGGTGAAATTATGCTTAGCTCTACAGAATGCAAATAATAAAACCGCCGCAACAATAATAGCAAGTGGGATGAAAAGATGTTCTATGTAGGTTTGTGACATGACAAATGACTCACATTGACAACTTGACCACAACCACTGGTGGCACTTGTATAAACAAGTCATCTGCTGCTCGTTGTTGTTTTTATTGTAGTTTTCATATTTCATATTAGCCCTTATTCTTCTCTACTCCATCTCGTGTGTGCCCTGTTATGTTTCATCGGTGACTGATGGCACCAGAGCAGAGGGGAGCTGAAGGGAAGACACGCAGGTCGGGTGATGATCCGGGATTTTGAGGACGGGAATCCCCTCTGAGGGGGGGGGGGCTCGTAGTAGCCTACATCCCGAATCCCGAGCATGGATAGGGCGACGCTGTACGGCCTGACATCTGCAGCGGCCATCCATCACGCCGAGCACCGGTCACAGGACGCGTGACTCCAATGTTGCTTTGCTTAGCGGCTAAATGTGGACCTTTACACGGAAGATGACTCGAGACCTCCTCAGAACCCTGCCCGAGCTTTCACTCGGCTCACAGCCAGCGGCTCACAGCGACGCCATTCAGCTGCTTCTCTATTCAATGTAAGGACAACTTAGGAGCAACGACAGGACATGCAGCTCCGGGAGACCCGTGTTCGGCCGTGAGGGGAAGCACCCACCTCCCCGTTAGTGTGGGTACACGGTCCCTGCTGAAGGGGGGGTGCACGCGGCCGAATGCCCCACTGGCTGTTTCCTCTGCTGTCCGTACGGACAGGCCCCCGGAGCGACACGCACTCCGTGTTGCAACGCCAGTCCGCGTGCCGTCTGCTCCACACGGGAGGGACCGACACACAGCGGGCTCCGGAGCGATGGATGGGCCGCTGACATCACCTCACGGACACGGCGACAATGGAGACCACGTACCTGGGATAAAATAAGCTGCCGGTGGATCATTCTCCAAAGGTAGTGACGAGGACTCGAAGCGGCGCCGCCTGCTAATCCCCACCGAGCTCCATGTCGACGGCAAAAGCAGGAGGAAGAAAACAAACGGAGCACCGAGGAGAGGGGCCGATGAGGCACGCGAGAGAGGCTGTAGTCACATCCTCTGGACCACAGGAAAGCTAGCGACAATACTACACGCGTTTCCGGTCCCTTACAACACCGGTCATTACAAAGCCGTGGGCTGTGGAGGAGGTTGAGGGTTCTTTTGTTGGGTATTTTGTAATTAAAAGCACATTTCTTATGACTAACATGTGCCATACGTCAGTGACAATGAGCCGCATCTAAAACATAATCAATTGAGGCAAGTGCGACTTAAAATAGGCTTTTATTTTGAAGGCTCCTCTTCTGGTCGGGCTCGAGATAATTTTGCCGGAGAGAGCTGGGTACCAATACCTCGCATCCAATCAGAAAGCGCGCTTTTCTCCTCGCGTGCGCCCCCCCCCCCCAAAAAACATGTTCACGCGCACGCGGTGAGGAAAACGGGCACAGTTATTGTCCACATGACCCTCTGCGGCCGCCGTGGGGACACACTCCGGTTCATAGGAGGTGACTGAGCCGGATATCACTGACCCTCAGTTTGGTAAACACAAGCTTTACGAGGGGGAACAAGTTCCAGGCGCAAACGGGTAATCTGTGTTTTAATTGCCAGTTGACGACAGCCAATCACGTGACGGCTTGGCCCTGTCATTCTTGATGACCGTGTAGTGGGTGTCAATGTGTCAACGTGTGTATTATTTCAACGTGTTTTCTGTGGCCTATATTCATTCCTCATAATTAATATTTAATATGGAAAACTGTGGGTCTTTCCTTCATAAATAATATGATACCTCGGCTGTTTCAATGAATTACAAAACCTTGCTCATATTACAAAAGACACCATGACAACATTGTTTCCCAATCATTTTATTTTTCTGTAGCTCTTGCACTCACTTTATTTACAACATGTATCACATCTTCACCAAAAGTCATACAAAGCAAAAAATAAATAAATCTCAAAATGTTTATGTTGTATTAATTCCACATGAGCAGTGAATAGTCAGAATAGTCAGAAATACATCAATAAAGCATTGAATTATTAGCCATATGTATCTCAGTAGTGTGTAGCACAACACGATTCATTGTGTATAATATAACCTTTCTTTGGAATTGGACAAATTAAGAAGTCTATGGGAGAATGATGATAGTCGAGTAGTGGAATCGTTTAAAAAATCATATCTTGTATCACAAAAATAAAAAATGTATCTGCCTTTCTAACAAATGCAACACAGCCAAAGTTAAACCACTGGGTGTATTTCAGGACTTTCTATTTGCGTAATAATCATGCAAGAGGAGGCATCATGTGAAGCAGCAAGACGAGGAGAAAAGTGGGGATAGAGGAACAAAGACGTGGTGTCATGTAAGAAGAAGAGTGAACATGAGAACGTTTTTACTGTCTCTAATAAAAGCCTGTCCCAAATACCACAACGATTTCTAAAGACCACTATTAGATCATTTATGGTAGTTTAATATTCTAAGAAGAAAAAGAATCCAAGTAAAATGGTTTCAAAAGGGGAAATAAATGACTACCTCGTATAGTTTGACACAATGTGTGAGGTCACAGACAAGGTTGGGAACCACGTCTTCACACCTAACTTGCTGCAGAGGTCAGAGAGACTGGACTGTTCCTCTGGTGCCATCTGCTGGACGGAAGCTGCCAGTGCCTCTGTATGACATCACCGCATACCAGATCAGTTCACAATAATGATCCTTAACCTTTTAAGCCCCAAGCTATTTTCTAGGTTTCTGCTCGAAATATCATACCCAAACTAAAAAGGGTGTATCTCTGCAACCACAAAGGCTATTTGAATAATGTTGGTGTTATAATAAAGGCAACACATGTGGGCTTCTGTTCAGATCTGTACATATTAGTATATATGTTACTGGTTAAGAGTAAATAAAGATGAAAGACAGCACAAGTTGAATTTCCAGGTTCGCTTAGTGGGCTGACTCCTGACAAAATGATGATTATGATATTTTCATAATTCTTTCAGTTGGTGTTTGAGTTGTGTGGAAATGGCTTACTGATTATTGTAGCCCAAGTTCTCTTGTTTAATTTGATGTATAACATCAATATATTTGCTCATGTTTATTGTAAGGTTTTACACAGTCTAACTATGATGTGTAAAACCTTACTGGGGTTTAAACTGTGAATGAAACCGGAGCCTTTCAGCCAAGACGGACACCATCGTTGTGCGTGAGATCCCTGGACGCGGTTTGCATTACGCCCGTTTGTGTGAGGGAGGGTGTGTGTGTGTGGGGGGGAGACAATATAAATGTAAATGAGTAACCAACATTTACATCTTCCTGCGCTGGCTGCACTTGTAGTCCCCTAATGTCTCCCCCGTCTCCCTGTCGTCCCACCCCCTCACATTATTTCCTATTCCCTTTCATTCCTCCTCAGTCCTCTCTACTCACTCACTGTCTTCACCCATCCCTCTCTTCCTTAAGCTTACACCGTCGTCGCCTCCTCCTCCTCCTCCTCCTCCCTCTTCCAGTTCTTGGTTTCATTTCCCCGGCCCCTCCGTCAGCTCCTCTCTATTACGGTTGATTCATTGGAGCACAAGAAGAAACAGCTGCCTATTCATCTTTCCACTGACTGAGAGGAGGAGGAGGAGGAGCAGGAGGAGGAGGAGGAGCAGGAGGAGGAGCAGGAGGAGGAGGAGGAGCAGGAGGAGGAGGAGGAGGAGGAGGAGCAGGAACCACACAGTCACGTCTGCAAGCGTTTTGAGTCGACTCCTCAAAGCCCCACTGAGGTTCAAGCCTGGGCCACCGTCCAGCTTTGAGACAGATATTGATATTGATATTGATATTGTTGACGCTGAAACTGTGCTAATTATCTTATCGTGGCGTGTGAGCTGCTGCCAAGAGACCAGCAGTCGATTTCACTAACATGAGCAATTCAAGCTCTTGAATTTCTGTTTTGAGTTTTCTTATTGCTCTCGAAATACTTCATGCTTTCAAAGTATTGGATTTGTGGGGAAAAACTGGTGATTATTATTATTTTATCCATGCGTCTATGAATACGGACCGATCTGATCCATATACTCTAATGATATCCAGAATGGGCTTTTGTGTTAAATTATCACACAATTCAATTCAATTCAATTCAGTTTATTTTGTATAGCCCAAAATCACAAATTACAAATTTTCCTCAGAGGGCTTTACAATCTGTACACATACGACATCCCTGACCTTTGACCTCACATCGGATCAGGAAAAACTCCCCAAAAATAACCTTTGACAGGGAAAAAAGGGAAGAAACCTTCAGGAGAGCAACAGAGGAGGATCCCTCTCCCCGGATGGACAGATGAACAGATGTCATGTGTAGAGATGAACAGAGTTACAGAGTTACATAAACACATTAACTACATGAAGGACATCATTGAAAGAGGTGACCATGGTGTTTATCACCCCAAAAAGCCTGAAAAGCTGAGAGTAGTTTTCGACTGCTCGTCAAAGTACAAGGGAAGTAGCCTCAATGAACACCTTCTCCCAGGCCCAGACATGATAAACAGCCTGACAGGTGTTCTCATTCGTTTCCGACAGCATCACATTGCTCTGATGTGTGACATAGAAAAGATGTTCCATCAGTTCCATGTCTCAGAGAATGACCGTGACTACCTACGCTTCTTAGGGTGGAAGAACGGCGACCTAAGCACACCTCCCCATGAATTCAGGATGAAGGTCCATCTCTTTGGAGCCGTATCATCACCAGGGTGTGCAAATTATGGATTAAAGCAGCTCGCCAAGGAACACAGTCACACACACCCATTAGGGTCACAGTTCATTGCCAGAGACTTTTATGTAGACAACGGCATCATTAGTGTTGAGTCTGATGAAAAGGCCATTCAAATAGCAAAGGAGGCACGTGAGCTGTGTGCAAACGGAGGTTTACGGCTTCACAAATTTGTGTCCAACAACTGTGCTGTTCTCCAGAGCATCCCCTCAACAGAACATGCCACAGACATCAAAGCAAAGGATCTCAGATTCAATGACACAGCCTTAGAGAGAGCATTGGGAATATACTGGAACATCGAGAGTGACTGTTTCACCTTCAAGGTCTCACCAAAGAAATATATTCATAATGCATTATAGACATGGCTTTGCATTCCTCGTGACCTGTGTCAATACGTACAATCACGTGCCTCGGAAGGCGATTAATGGAATCATATTTTAATAAACACGCTAACGAGTTAGCAGGAAAACGACAACATTGATTGCTCATAGCTCATTTATTGAATGTGAAGTTTGCTGATGAGCTTCAAGGGGAACAATTCATGAAAAACAACCTGAGGACATTTTAATATAGTTTGTAGGAAAGTCAGGCATGTGACTGAGAAAGAGTCAGTATGAAGTATTGCATGCTTGTACACGTTGTACTTTATGCACTGCATGCGTGTACATTTACTCTCAATTCATTCACTCTGTAACCATCGACTGTGATGTCACAGACTGTGACCTCATAAAGTGAGCTCAGTGTTCACTCAGATAGGTTCAAGACTGGCAGCAACACAAGCTGAAGCTTTTCTTGTGAGGAAACGTCTATTAACAACAACTTTAATAACATGAACAACAACTAGAATAATAACATCATGAACAACAACTAGAATAATAACATCATGAACAACAACTCTAATAACATGGAGAACTACAATAATAACATCATGAACAACAACTCTAATAACATGAACAACTAGAATAATAACATCATGAACAACAACTCTAATAACATGGACAATTACAATAATAACATCATGAACAACAACTCTAATAACATGAACAACTAGAATAATAACATCATGAACAACAACTCTAATAACATGGACAATTACAATAATAACATCATGAACAACAACTCTAATAACATGAACAACTAGAATAATAACATCATGAACAACAACTCTAATAACATGGACAATTACAATAATAACATCATGAACAACAACTCTAATAACATGGAAAACTACAATAATAACATCATGAACAACAACTCTAATAACATGGAAAACTACAATAATAACATCATGAACAACAACTCTAATAACATGGAGAACTAGAATAATAACATCATGAACAACAACTCTAATAACATGGAAAACTACAATAAAACCACAAACAACTGAATGGTTTCTCCCCTGTGTGAACAGTTGAGTGTTGTTCTAGATTTTGCTTTTGTCTAAATGTTTTACCACAAACTAAACAACTGTTCAATGTACGGCTCCAGAAGGTCTTTAATGATTCCTTGATGACAGAATGGATAGCGCTCGTATAGGAAGTCATCATCACGTCATAAGAACTCTCTCCCTATAAAACGTTAATATAACTAATATCGCTCCTTCATCAATGAGGAAGTGAGCTGTCACTTTCTTCAGGGGGCGTGGCCAGATTATCCAACTAGACCGAATGATCCTGCGCTGGAGCAGGTTCACATTTTTTGAGGTGTTGCTATGGTGATTTTGCCAAACTTGCTTCGTGGAACCGAAAAGCCTGATTTATGTAATCTCATCCTGAAAATTATCCAGCTAACTACGTTAGCCAGGTACGAGAAATAGGGCCCTGCTCTTTGTAACCGGACTTCCGGTTTGAAAACAGCGTCCAGTAGTTTCCGGTGTCGCTCGTGCTCATCTTTTAAACTAGAAGGTTCCTCCTCGTACTCTGCTGTCGTTCCTTCAAACAGACCAAACATCTCTTCAGTCAGTCGCTGGATGACTAAACATCTCAGCTTTTGGACTTTAGACACTTTCAATAACTCACGGAAACGTTTCCTCGAGACAAACTCGGGTCCGTCTGCTCCCTGTCGGTGTGCGAGATTAACTGGTTTTGAATTAACTGTTTTTTTGTTTACATCCGTGAGGCCGACGTGTTGTAGGAGCGGCCTCTCAGGACCCACGGTGACTAACTAGGAAATACACATTTCCATCGTTTAGCCTCTGTCACGTTCTTTGTATGGTATGTTGTTAAAGACTAAACACGGATGACTTTGCGGTCAAATACACGACCTGTTCGGGAGGCTGTGGTTGGTTCATACGCCGAGGACACGGAGCGAGGACGAGAGTAAAGGACAAAGTAGGTGGCTCTGTTGATGCCTGTTCAATATACGACCAACTTCAATACATACTTGACAGAACGCTCTTGTTGTCAGTCTTATTTGTATGTCATACTTCGTTATCTGACGTCAAGTCGATTTGAGACCACTTTCCGCTTCATACAGTGTGTAAATGAAACACGCAGACCGTAGTTTACACCCAGCTCCTCCGCCGCTGTGGGAAACTGATCCGCTCAGATGAACTTGTGACACAACACTGTGCTTTCTCACATCGCTTATGTTTTATGTTCTACGGACAAACATCTCTATCGTCGTAACGATATTCTACCGGTGCAGCACGCACTCGTCCAGATTAAACATGACTGGTCACTGTCATTGTGTTCCGATAATGACCCACATTGAATAACTACACACAGGAGTTAGTGTGTCTAGAAACATGACGGTGGAGCGGCTTGCTGCAGCATTCAGTTCGGATTTCATCAGCATTAACGAAACGTGATCCATCGTCATGATGAATATATCACGTGTTGACTGGCGACAAAAAAAATATAGAACGACAACAAAATAAAATAATAGTTACGGTTTTCTCAAAGTTTCGAACCTCCATCTCGATCTCGTGCCCTGGTGATCTCTCCCGAACTACCACTGAGCTATTGAGGGTCATAGCCAATCAAGAATACAAAGCATTTCTAATTTACATGAGAAAATGCTTCACAACAATAAAACCTGAACTTGAGTAAATTAGGTATGTAATACCTGCTACCTGCATTAAGGTCGATGTGACAGAAGGAAACGTAGTTATTGATGATGACTATTATGCTGCGTTAGTGATTTATCTACTAATGTCAATGTTAATATGACTACACTAAAATAATACTAACATAATACTAAATTCTCTCTACAGCTCAGTGGTAGTTCAGATGCCGCTCTTGGGTCAAAGGTTTTACATGATCTGCGGTTCGTGCTTTTGTATTAAAAACAATTGTCGCCAGTCAACAAGTGAGCTGATTGGCTCTTAGATTTGACAACAAACACAACGTGTTGTAGAAAAATCCTTTATTTTCTGTGTAGTTTTAATACTTAAAGCGGGATTGTTGGCTGTTACTCTCACGTAGTGCAACAATGTGAGTGTTAATAATAATAATAATAATAATAATATCAATAATAATGTGTTGGATTGTTTATTTATTATCTGTAAATAAAGATATTAAGATAAGCATATTAGACGCTGCAGGGTAAAGGATAAATATAAAGCCATGGATGACTAATAGTCTGCAAATGGCATGGAAAAAGAAAAGTGCACTTTACAATAAATATTTACAAGTGAGATCCAATGAAAGTGAAGGACGATATAAGATTTATAAAAATAAACTGACTTCCATTGCACAGAAGAAGGAATACTAAAATAAAATACTAGAAGATAGTAAAACATAATATTCAAAAGACCTGGAAAGTATAACATATTATCCGAAATAAAGGATACAAATCTGAATTTCCATGTTATTTTATAAACAGCTGTGGACGATTTAAAAAGCATTGATGATGATTTCAATGATTTTTTTGTGGGTGTTGGAACTACTCTGGCCCAAAGAATCCAGAATCATCTGTCATTCAGCTCATTTATCAACCAATCAGAGGGCAGTAAAGGTGTTGTTAGACACAAGCTCCCCTTGTGTCTGACAGACATTAATGACGGTTCATGTCATTAATGAACACTCACTTGTTTTGCTGCTATTCAACAAGTCTGGTTTATTTAGGCAAGGCAAGTTTATTTATAGAGCACAATTCGTACACAAGGCAATTCAAAGTGCTTTACAGCTACATCAAATTACAAAAAGGCAAATAAAATCATTCCATAAAAACATAAAAATAATCATTCATTAATTATATTAAAAGCGAAGAGTGCATATAAAATACTTTCAGTTGTCAAATGGAACTGTTTTCATCCTGGATTTAAACATTGTCAGAGTTGAGGCCTGTCTCACATCTTCTGGAAGAACGTTCCAGATTTTAGCATAAAAGTGAAACGCAGCCTCACCATGTTGAGTCCTGACTCTGGACCAGCAGGAGACCACTCCCTGAGCTTCTCAGAGCCTGAGATGGTTCATATGGCTCTAACATGTGAACCACTCCCTGAGCTTCTCAGAGCCTGAGATGGTTCATATGGCTCTAACATGTGAACCACTCCCTGAGCTTCTCAGAGCCTGAGATGGTTCATATGGCTCTAACATGTGAACCACTCCATGAGCTTCTCAGAGCCTGAGATGGTTCCTATGGCTCTAACATGTGAACCACTCCCTGAGCTTCTCAGAGACCGAGATGGTTCATATGGCTCTAACATGTCACACATGTACTTTGGTGCTAGACCATGAAGACATTTGTACACAAGCAGAGCTGTTTTAAAGTCTATTCTCTGAGCAACAGGAAGCCAGTGCAAAGACCTGAGCACTGGACTAATATGGTGGTATTTCCTGGATCTAGTCAGGACTGGAGCAGCAGCGTTCTGGATGTTCTGCAGCTGTCTTACAGCTCGTTTAGAGCCCAGTGAGCAGGCCGCTACAGTAGTCTAACCTGCTGGAGACAAACACATGGATTAGTCTCTCCAAATCTGGTTTGGACACTATTCCTTTCATTTTGGCAATGTTTTTAGATGGTAAAAAGCTGTTGATGTTATTGATTTAATGTGGCTGTTAAAGTTCATTTCTGAGTCCAATATTACCCCTAGCTTTCTCTTTGTTTCTGTAGGCCACAATACCTTGATCTCCTCACTACTGTGAAAGAAAGACAGCACTCTGGACAGCTCCCCACACTGCAGCAGCTCTCAACAGCTGGATCAGCACCTTGGAGAGCGCCGGGTTGAAACAACCAAGAGGGGTGCGTCCCCTATATTGCTCCAGTGTTACGCTGAATACCTACAGAGACTGTAAACGCAATACCAGATGCCAAGGATGCAATTCAAGATGACACAAATAGGCTAAACACACGCTGCACAGCACCCACATCGGCCATAACAGTGAGGCCGCTCGCACAATAACTACATAACAAGTATGCCATGCAATACGAAGCCGGGTCCACCCGCCTTGCTCTATCTTACCCAACACACAGGGAACTGGCTAGACAACTTTGACCTCACCTTGAATTAGAATGGACCACAATGGTCTTGGCTAAGTGGAACAGGTGCGTGTTAGAGCAAATCATCATTAGCCCCGGCTGAGGCCAATTAGGCCTCCACCTGGTACCGAGGTGCACTCCCCCATTCCCCTCTGCAGCTGAGCCTAACCACGCCCTGCCACCACACTAGGCTTCTTTCCTAAGCCGTGCTGGTGTCCCAGAAGACTACAGACAATGTCCTGCTTTAATGCGGGAGCTCAGTCTTGCCAGTGTTTCTCAGTGACGTGCCCTGTTTCCAGTCTCTAAACTTCCCCACAGCCTCCATGGATGGTTCCCTGAGCGGTTTAGCTTGGCTGTACTTCTTAACATCTTAACATCAATGAGTGATACAAAGTCAAGGCTCTCCTGGCAAAAAGCGCTTATCTCGAGCCTTCAGCTTTTGTAGAAAGTTGGACGCTTGGTTATAAAAGTCGTACAAGCAAGGTTTATTTTGCCCCTACTTTCTGACAGCTTCACATCTTTAAAAGGTTCAGCCTTCTCCAAACATTTCCAACCAGCTGTCTTTTTGACTGTCAAAACATCGATGCTTTGGTGGAAGTGGAGACTTGATTCTGAGTGTCGTGTCTCGTGTCTGCAGCTTGAGAGACGGACCGTGAAGTTCACACAGGATGTCTTTTTGCTTGACAGCCAAATCTTCCAAAACTCTTGAGTTGGTTTGGCGTTTACGAAGCCCTTTGTATGTTTGCCTCTTGAAATCAGAGCAGCGAAATCTCTCCATTCATCGTCTTTCTTATCATAGCTACTGGAGTCCCATCTGATGGTGAAAATATGATCACATCTTTTAATATTTGCACGTTGAGCTCAGCCGCTGCTTCCTGAAGCTCATTTCTGGTTGACTGGTGATGGAATGAGTATAACTTTGAAATAAAGGACAAAGTGATTACAGCCAGACACCTCTCTGATTGCCAGTGCACAGACTGCATGTTCCAAAAGTCGTGAGTCAATTAGTCCACTGGTTTTCCTGGTGAGCTCCATCGGTGACGCTGCTTTTGAGCCCTTCATCCCTTCCTGCATTATGTAGATTCCCCTCCATAGAGCTATAAATAGATCCATCATTGAACCCCATTAGTAGGCTCCACTATATCCAGGAAAACATCTACATCCCATATAGCATACATAATTAGATAGGGACACCAGTGAGCCGGGCTCTCATCCTTTGGGATACTTTGGCCAGTTAATACTGTGCAGACATGGTCTGATTTGTGTATATTTTGTATATATTTCTCCTGCATTTACATGAGCGGCTTAGGCTATTTATTTGATGGCCTTTCCTTTGCCACTGTGTACGTGGTTCTAAAGGATATTCTTGTTTTCTGTAAGTAAGTAAGAAATAAAAAAGTGAAGCTGTCACTGTGGCTTTTTCTATTGACCTTGTGTGGGTCGGCTGTCCCTGTGTTTCTTTTTTTGTCCTCCTTGAATCTGTGCCACTAATTCCACTCTTTCACGAGGTATACATGGAGTCGCCTTTCTGAGAGCCATTCTTTGCTTGCCGACACACTCCACACCCTAACTTTACAGTCTTGACGGCGAGTCAAGCATTGTGATCTTTCCATTCGCTTTGTTGTCCAACCAACAAATTGTAAATGGACATGTTAATAAAACAATTTTAGGCAACAACATTGTGGTAATAACCAGTTGATCACAGTAGCCCCGCCCTAAAGCACACCTTGCTTTGTGGTCTATTTTAAATAGATGATTGGAGTTCCATTCATACATTGTCATATTCATGTAATGTGTTTATGTAACTTTGTAAATGCTGTTCATCTGTACACATGACATCTATTGCTTCTGTCCATCAGGGAGAGGGATCCTCCTCTGTTGCTCTCCTGAAGGTTTCTTCCCTTTTTTCCCTGTCAAAGGTTATTTTTGGGGAGTTTTTCCTGATCCGATGTGAGGTCAAAGGTCAGGGATGTCGTATGTGTACAGATTGTAAAGCCCTCTGAGGCAAATTTGTAATTTGTGATATTGTGCTATACAAAATAAACTGAATTGAATTTAATTGAAAATTAAATGGACCATAATGTACTAAATACACATCATGCTGTATAGAAGAAAACTTGAAATTAGAGATTGAGACCATAAACTCATAGACTTCTATACAACCAGAGGAGTCGCCCCCTGGTGGTCAGGAGAGAGAATGCAGCTTTAACACATGAAGCATAGACTTCTATACAACCAGAGGAGTCGCCCCCTGGTGGTCAGTAGAGAGAATGCAGCTTTAACACATGAAGCATAGACTTCTATACAACCAGAGGAGTCGCCCCCTGGTGGTCAGGAGAGAGAATGCAGCTTTAACACATGAAGCATAGACTTCTATACAACCAGAGGAGTCGCCCCCTGGTGGTAAGGAGAGAGAATGCAGCTTTAACACATGAAGCATAGACTTCTATACAACCAGAGGAGTCGCCCCCTGGTGGTCAGTAGAGAGAATGCAGCTTTAACACATGAAGCATAGACTTCTATACAACCAGAGGAGTCGCCCCCTGGTGGTCAGGAGAGAGAATGCAGCTTTAAGACATGAAGCATAGACTTCTATACAACCAGAGGAGTCGCCCCCTGGTGGTCAGGAGAGAGAATGCAGCTTTAACACATGAAACATAGACTTCTATACAACCAGAGGAGTCGCCCCCTGGTGGTCAGGAGAGAGAATGCAGCTTTAACACATGAAGCATAGACTTCTATACAACCAGAGGAGTCGACCCCACGTGGTCAGGAGAGAGAATGCAGCTTTAACACATGAAGCATAGACTTCTATACAACCAGAGGAGTCGCCCCCTGGTGGTCAGGAGAGTGAATGCAGCTTTAAGACATGAAGCATAGACTTCTATACAACCAGAGGAGTCGCCCCCTGGTGGTCAGTAGAGAGAATGCAGCTTTAACACATGAAGCATAGACTTCTATACAACCAGAGGAGTCGCCCCCTGGTGGTCAGGAGAGAGAATGCAGCTTTAACACATGAAGCATAGACTTCTATACAACCAAAGGAGTCGCCCCCTGGTGGTAAGGAGAGAGAATGCAGCTTTAACACATGAAGCATAGACTTCTATACAACCAGAGGAGTCGCCCCCTGGTGGTCAGTAGAGAGAATGCAGCTTTAACACATGAAGCATAGACTTCTATACAACCAGAGGAGTCGCCCCCTGGTGGTCAGGAGAGAGAATGCAGCTTTAACACATGAAGCATAGACTTCTATACAACCAGAGGAGTCGCCCCCTGGTGGTCAGGAGAGAGAATGCAGCTTTAAGACATGAAGCATATACTTCTATACAACCAGAGGAGTCGCCCCCTGGTGGTCAGGAGAGAGAATGCAGCTTTAACACATGAAGCATAGACTTCTATACAACCAGAGGAGTCGCCCCCTGGTGGTCAGGAGAGAGAATGCAGCTATAACACATTAAACATAGACTTCTATACAACCAGAGGAGTAGCCCCCTGGTGGTCAGGAGAGAGAATGCAGCTTTAAGACATGAAGCACAGACTTCTATACAACCAGAGGAGTCGCCCCCTGGTGGTCAGGAGAGAGAATGCAGCTTTAACACATGAAACATAGACTTCTATACAACCAGAGGAGTCGCCCCCTGGTGGTCAGGAGAGAATGCAGCTTTAACACATGAAGCATTGACTTCTATACAACCAGAGGAGTCGCCCCTGCGTGGTCAGGAGAGAGAATGCAGCTTTAACACATGAAGCATAGACTTCTATACAACCAGAGGAGTCGCCCCCTGGTGGACAGTAGGGAGAATGCAGCTTTAAAACATGAAGCATAGACTTCTATACAGCCAGAGGAGTCGCCCCCTGGTGGTCAGGAAAGAGAATGCAGCTTTAACACATGAAGCATAGACTTCTATACAAACAGAGGAGTCGCCCCCTGGTGGTCAGGAGAGAGAATGCAGCTTTAACACATGAAGCATAGACTTCTATACAACCAGAGGAGTCGCCCCTGCGTGGTCAGGAGAGAGAATGCAGCTTTAACACATGAAGCATAGAATTCTATACAAACAGAGGAGTCGCCCCCTGGTGGTCAGGAGAGAGAATGCAGCTTTAACACATGAAGCATAGACTTCTATACAACCAGAGGAGTCGCCCCCTGGTGGTCAGGAGACAGAATGCAGCTTTAACACATGAAGCATAGACTTCTATACAGCCAGAGGAGTCGTCCCCTGCTGGTCAGGAGAAAGAATGCAGCTTTAACACATGAAGCATAGACTTCTATACAACCAGAGGAGTCGCCCCCTGGTGGTCAGTAGAGAGAATGCAGCTTTAACACATGAAGCATAGAATTCTATACAAACAGAGGAGTCAGCCCCCTTGGTGGCAAAAGAGAGAAATGCAGCTTTACCGACATGGAAGCATGGACTTCTAATACAATCAGAGGAGTCACCACCCCTGGTGGTCAAAAGTAGAGAATGCAGCTTTAAGACATGAGCCCAATTGACTTCCAAGTACAATCATGAGGAGTCAACCCCCTGTGGTCAGAAAGAAGAGAATGCAAGCTTTAAACATGAAGCATAGACTTCAATACAACAGAGGAGTCGCCCCTGGTGGTCAAAGGAGAGAGATGCAGCTTTACACATGAAGCATAGACTTCTATAAAACCAGAGGGTCGCCTCCACTGGTGGTCAGAAGAGAGAGAATGCAGCTTATAAACATGAAGCATAGACTTCTATAAAACCAGAGGAGTCGCCCCCTTGGTGGTCAGTAGAGAGAATGCAGCTTTAACACATGAAGCATAGACTTCTTTAAACCAGAGGAGTCGCCCCCTGGTGGTCAGGAAGAGAGAATGCAGCTTTAACAACATGACGCATAGACTTCTATAAAACCAGAGAGTCGCCCCCTGGTGGTCAGGAAGAGAGAATGCAGCTTTAACACATGAAGCATAGACTTCTATACAAACCAGAGGAGTCGCCCCCTGGTGGTCAGGAGAGAGAATGCAGCTTTAACACATGAAGCATAGACTTCTATTAAAACCAGAGGAGTCGCCCCCTGGTGGTCAGGAGAGAGAATGCAGCTTTAACACATGAAGCATAGACTTCTATACAACCAGAGGAGTCGCCCCTGGTGTCAAGGAGAGAGAATGCAGCTTTAACACATGAAGCATAGACTTCTATAAAACCAGAGGAGTCGCCCCCTGGTGGTCAAGGAGAAGAATGCAGCTTTAACACATGAACATAGACTTCTATACAACCAGAGGAGTCGCCCCCTGGTGGTCAGGAGAGAGAATGCAGCTTAACACATGAAGCATAGACTTCTATAAACCAAGGAGTCGCCCCTGGTGGTCAGAGAGAGAATGCAGCTTAACACATGGACTTCTATAAAACCAGAGGAGTCGCCCCCTGGTGGTCAGGAGAGAGAATGCAGCTATAAAACATGACGCATGGACTTCTATAAAACCAGAGAATTCGCCCCCTGGTGGTCAGGAGAGAGAATGCAGCTTTAGCACATGAAGCATAGACTTCTAGAAAACCAGAGGAGTCGCCCCCTGGTGGTCAGGAGAGAGAATGCAGCTTTAACACATGAAAGCATAGACTTCTATAAAACCAGAGGAGTCGCCCCCTGGTGTTCAAGAGAGAGAATGCAGCTTTAACACATGACGCAATGGACTTCTATACAACCAGAGGAGTCGCCCCCTGGTGGTCAGGAGAGAGAATGCAGGTTTAACACATGAAGCATAGACTTCTATAAAACCAGAGAATTCGCCCCCTGGTGGTCAGGAGAGAGAATGCAGCTTTAACACATGAAACATAGACTTCTATACAACCAGAGGAGTCGCCCCCTGGTGGTCAAAAGAGAGAATGCAGCTTTAGCACATGACGCATAGACTTCTATATAACCGAGAGGAGTCGCCCCTGGTGGTCAGAGAGAGAATGCAGCTTAACACATGACGCATAGACTTCTATAAAACCAGAGGAGTCGCCCCCTGGTGGTCAGGAGAGAGAATGCAGCTTAAACACATGAAGCATAGACTTCTATACAACCAGAGGAGTCAGCCCCCTGGTGGTCAAGAAGAGAGAATGCAGCTTTAACACATGAAGCATAGACTTCTATACAACCAGAGGAGTCGCCCCCTGGTGGTCAAAAGAGAGAATGCAGCTTTAAGACATGGAGCATTGACTTCAATACAATCATAGGAGTCGCCCCCTGGTGGTCAAAAGAGAGAATGCAGCTTTAACACATGACGCATAGACTTCAATAAAACCAGAAGAGTCGCCTCCTGCTGGTCAAAAAAGAGAATGCAGCTATAAAACATGAAGCATAGACTTCTATAAAACCAGAGGAGTCGCCCCCTTGTGGTCAAAAGAGAGAATGCAGCTTTAACACATGAAGCATAGACTTCTTTATCAACCAGAGAGGTCGCCCCCTGGTGGTCAGGAGAGAGAATGCAGCTTTAACACATGAAGCATTAGACTTCTATACAACCAGAGGAGTCGCCCCCTGTGTGGTCAGTAGAGAGAATGCAGCTTTAACACATGAAGCATAGACTTCTATACAACCAGAGGAGTCGCCCCCTGGTGGTCAGAGAGAGAATGCAGCTTAACACATGACGCCTAGACTTCTATACAACCAGAGGAGTTCGCCCCCTGGTGGTCAGGAGAGAGAATGCAGCTTTAACACATGAAGCATAGACTTCTATACAACCAGAGGAGTCGCCCCCTGGTGGTCAGGAGAGAGAATGCAGCTTTAACACATGAAGCATAGACTTCTATACAACCAGAGGAGTCGCCCCCTGGTGGTCAGGAGAGAGAATGCAGCTTTAACACATGAAGCATAGACTTCTATACAACAGAGGAGTCGCCCCCTGGTGGTCAGTAGAGAGAATGCAGCTTTAACAACATGAAGCATAGACTTCTATACAACCAGAGGAGTCGCCCCCTGGTGGTCAGGAGAGAGAATGCAGCTTTTAACACATGAAGCATAGACTTCTATACAACCAGAGGAGTCGCCCCCTGGTGGTCAGGAGAGAGAATGCAGCTTTAACACATGAAGCATAGACTTCTATACAACCAGAGGAGTCGCCCCCTGGTGGTCAGGAGAGAGAATGCAGCTTTAACACATGAAGCATAGACTTCTATACAACCAGAGGAGTCGCCCCCCTGGTGGTCAGACAGAGAATGCAGCGTTTAACACATGAAGCATAGACTTCTATACAACCAGAGGAGTCGCCCCCTGGTGGTCAGTAGAGAGAATGCAGCTTTAACACATGAAGCATAGACTTCTATACAACCAGAGGAGTCGCCCCCTGGTGGTCAGGAGAGAGAATGCAGCTTTAACACATGAAGCATAGACTTCTATACAACCAGAGGAGTCGCCCCCTGGTGGTCAGGAGAGAGAATGCAGCTTTAACACATGAAGCATAGACTTCTATACAACCAGAGGAGTCGCCCCCTGGTGGTCAGGAGAGAGAATGCAGCTTTAACACATGAAGCATAGACTTCTATAAAACCAGAGGAGTCGCCCCCTGGTGGTCAGAGAGAGAATGCAGCTTTAACACATGAAGCATAGACTTCTATACAACCAGAGGAGTCGCCCCCTGGTGGTCAGGAGAGAGAATGCAGCTTTAACACATGAAGCATAGACTTCTATAAAACCAGAGGAGTCGCCCCCTGGTGGTCAGGAGAGAGAATGCAGCTTTAACACATGACGCATGGACTTCTATAAAACCAGAGGAGTCGCCCCCTGGTGGTCAGGAGAGATGATGCAGCTTTAACACATGACGCATAGACTTCTATAAAACCAGAGGAGTCGCCCCCTGGTGGTCAGGAGAGAGAATGCAGCTTTAACACATGAAACATAGACTTCTATACAACCAGAGGAGTCGCCCCCTGGTGGTCAAAAGAGAGAATGCAGCTTTAACACATCAAGCATAGACTTCTATACAACCAGAGTTGTCACCCCCTGGTGGTCAAAAGAGAGAATGCAGCTTTAACACATGAAGCATAGACCTTCTAATAAAACCAGAGGAGTTCGCCCCCTGGTGGTCAGGAGAAGAGAATGCAGCTTAACACATGAAAGCATAGACTTCTTTAAAACCAGAAGGAGTCGCCCCCTGGTGGTCAGGAAGATAGAATGCAGCTTATAGACACATGACGCATAGACTTCAATAAAACCAGAAGAGTCGCCCCCTGCTGGTCAAAAAAGAGAATGCAGCTATAAAACATGAAGCATAGACTTCTATAAAACCAGAGGAGTCGCCCCCTTGTGGTCAAAAGAGAGAATGCAGCTTTAACACATGAAGCATAGACTTCTATAAAACCAGAGGAGTCGCCCCCTGGTGGTAAGGAGAGAGAATGCAGCTTTAACACATGAAGCATAGACTTCTATACAACCAGAGGAGTCGCCCCCTGGTGGTCAGTAGAGAGAATGCAGCTTTAACACATGAAGCATAGACTTCTATACAACCAGAGGAGTCGCCCCCTCGTGGTCAGGAGAGAGAATGCAGCTTTAACACATGAAGCATAGACTTCCATACAACCAGAGGAGTCGCCCCCTGGTGGTCAGGAGAGAGAATGCAGCTTTAAGACATGAAGCATATACTTCTATACAACCAGAGGAGTCGCCCCCTGGTGGTCAGGAGAGAGAATGCAGGTTTAAGACATGAAGCATAGACTTCTATACAACCAGAGGAGTCGCCCCCTGGTGGTCAGGAGAGAGAATGCAGCTTTAACACATTAAACATAGACTTCTATACAACCAGAGGAGTCGCCCCCTGGTGGTCAGGAAAGAGAATGCAGCTTTAACACATGAAACATAGACTTCTATACAACCAGAGGAGTCGCCCCCTGGTGGTCAAAGAGAGAGAATGCAGCTTTAACACATGAAGCATAGACTTCTATAAAACCAGAGGAGTCCGCCCCCTGGTGGTCAGGAGAGAGGAATGCAGCTTTAACACATGAAGCATAGACTTCTATAAAACCAGAGGAGTCGCCCCTGGTGTCAGGAGAGAGAATGCAGCTTTAACACATGAAAGCATAGACTTCTATACAACCACGAGGAGTCCGCCCCCTGGTGGTCAAGGAGAGAGAATGCAGCTTTAACACATGGAAATCATTAGACTTCATATACAACCAAGAGGAGTCGCCCCCTGGTGGTCAAGAGAGAGAATGCAGCTTTAACACATTGACAGCATAGACTTCTATAAACCAGAGGAGTCGCCCCCTGGTGGTCAGGAGAGAGAATGCAGCTTAACACATGACAGCATAGACTTCTATAAAACCAGAGGAGTCGCCCCCTGGTGGTCAGGAGAGAGAATGCAGCTTAACACATGAAGCATAGACTTCTATACAACCAGAGGAGTCGCCCCCTGGTGGTCAGAAGAGAGAATGCAGCTTTAACACATGAAGCATAGACTTCTATACAACAGAGGAGTCGCCCCCTGGTGGTCAGGAGAGAGAATGCAGCTTTTACACATGATTATTAGACTTCTATACAACCAGAGGAGTCGCCCCCTGGTGGTCAGGAGAGAGAATGCAGCTTTAACACATGAAGCATAGACTTCTATACAACCAGAGGAGTCGCCCCCTGGTGGTCAGGAGAGAGAATGCAGCTTTAAACACATGAAGCATAGACTTCTATACAACCAGAGGAGTCGCCCCCTGGTGGTCAGGAGAGAGAATGCAGCTTTAACACATGAAGCATAGACTTCTATACAACCAGAGGAGTCGCCCCCTGGTGGTCAGGAGAGAGAATGCAGCTTTAACACATGAAGCATAGACTTCTATACAACCAGAGGAGTCGCCCCCTGGTGGTCAGGAGAGAGAATGCAGCTTTAACACATGAAGCATAGACTTCTATACAACCAGAGGAGTCGCCCCCTGGTGGTCAGGAGAGAGAATGCAGCTTTAACACATGAAGCATAGACTTCTATACAACCAGAGGAGTCGCCCCCTGGTGGTCAGGAGAGAGAATGCAGCTTTAACACATGAAGCATAGACTTCTATACAACCAGAGGAGTCGCCCCCTGGTGGTCAGGAGAGAGAATGCAGCTTTAACACATGAAGCATAGACTTCTATACAACCAGAGGAGTCGCCCCCTGGTGGTCAGGAGAGAGAATGCAGCTTTAACACATGAAGCATAGACTTCTATACAACCAGAGGAGTCGCCCCCTGGTGGTCAGGAGAGAGAATGCAGCTTTAACACATGAAGCATAGACTTCTATACAACCAGAGGAGTCGCCCCCTGGTGGTCAGGAGAGAGAATGCAGCTTTAACACATGAAGCATAGACTTCTATACAACCAGAGGAGTCGCCCCCTGGTGGTCAGGAGAGAGAATGCAGCTTTAACACATGAAGCATAGACTTCTATACAACCAGAGGAGTCGCCCCCTGGTGGTCAGGAGAGAGAATGCAGCTTTAACACATGAAGCATAGACTTCTATACAACCAGAGGAGTCGCCCCCTGGTGGTCAGGAGAGAGAATGCAGCTTTAACACATGAAGCATAGACTTCTATACAACCAGAGGAGTCGCCCCCTGGTGGTCAGGAGAGAGAATGCAGCTTTAACACATGAAGCATAGACTTCTATACAACCAGAGGAGTCGCCCCCTGGTGGTCAGGAGAGAGAATGCAGCTTTAACACATGAAGCATAGACTTCTATACAACCAGAGGAGTCGCCCCCTGGTGGTCAGGAGAGAGAATGCAGCTTTAACACATGAAGCATAGACTTCTATACAACCAGAGGAGTCGCCCCCTGGTGGTCAGGAGAGAGAATGCAGCTTTAACACATGAAGCATAGACTTCTATACAACCAGAGGAGTCGCCCCCTGGTGGTCAGGAGAGAGAATGCAGCTTTAACACATGAAGCATAGACTTCTATACAACCAGAGGAGTCGCCCCCTGGTGGTCAGGAGAGAGAATGCAGCTTTAACACATGAAGCATAGACTTCTATACAACCAGAGGAGTCGCCCCCTGGTGGTCAGGAGAGAGAATGCAGCTTTAACACATGAAGCATAGACTTCTATACAACCAGAGGAGTCGCCCCCTGGTGGTCAGGAGAGAGAATGCAGCTTTAACACATGAAGCATAGACTTCTATACAACCAGAGGAGTCGCCCCCTGGTGGTCAGGAGAGAGAATGCAGCTTTAACACATGAAGCATAGACTTCTATACAACCAGAGGAGTCGCCCCCTGGTGGTCAGGAGAGAGAATGCAGCTTTAACACATGAAGCATAGACTTCTATACAACCAGAGGAGTCGCCCCCTGGTGGTCAGGAGAGAGAATGCAGCTTTAACACATGAAGCATAGACTTCTATACAACCAGAGGAGTCGCCCCCTGGTGGTCAGGAGAGAGAATGCAGCTTTAACACATGAAGCATAGACTTCTATACAACCAGAGGAGTCGCCCCCTGGTGGTCAGGAGAGAGAATGCAGCTTTAACACATGAAGCATAGACTTCTATACAACCAGAGGAGTCGCCCCCTGGTGGTCAGGAGAGAGAATGCAGCTTTAACACATGAAGCATAGACTTCTATACAACCAGAGGAGTCGCCCCCTGGTGGTCAGGAGAGAGAATGCAGCTTTAACACATGAAGCATAGACTTCTATACAACCAGAGGAGTCGCCCCCTGGTGGTCAGGAGAGAGAATGCAGCTTTAACACATGAAGCATAGACTTCTATACAACCAGAGGAGTCGCCCCCTGGTGGTCAGGAGAGAGAATGCAGCTTTAACACATGAAGCATAGACTTCTATACAACCAGAGGAGTCGCCCCCTGGTGGTCAGGAGAGAGAATGCAGCTTTAACACATGAAGCATAGACTTCTATACAACCAGAGGAGTCGCCCCCTGGTGGTCAGGAGAGAGAATGCAGCTTTAACACATGAAGCATAGACTTCTATACAACCAGAGGAGTCGCCCCCTGGTGGTCAGGAGAGAGAATGCAGCTTTAACACATGAAGCATAGACTTCTATACAACCAGAGGAGTCGCCCCCTGGTGGTCAGGAGAGAGAATGCAGCTTTAACACATGAAGCATAGACTTCTATACAACCAGAGGAGTCGCCCCCTGGTGGTCAGGAGAGAGAATGCAGCTTTAACACATGAAGCATAGACTTCTATACAACCAGAGGAGTCGCCCCCTGGTGGTCAGGAGAGAGAATGCAGCTTTAACACATGAAGCATAGACTTCTATACAACCAGAGGAGTCGCCCCCTGGTGGTCAGGAGAGAGAATGCAGCTTTAACACATGAAGCATAGACTTCTATACAACCAGAGGAGTCGCCCCCTGGTGGTCAGGAGAGAGAATGCAGCTTTAACACATGAAGCATAGACTTCTATACAACCAGAGGAGTCGCCCCCTGGTGGTCAGGAGAGAGAATGCAGCTTTAACACATGAAGCATAGACTTCTATACAACCAGAGGAGTCGCCCCCTGGTGGTCAGGAGAGAGAATGCAGCTTAACACATGAAGCATAGACTTCTATACAACCAGAGGAGTCGCCCCCTGGTGGTCAGGAGAGAGAATGCAGCTTTAACACATGAAGCATAGACTTCTATACAACCAGAGGAGTCGCCCCCTGGTGGTCAGGAGAGAGAATGCAGCTTTAACACATGAAGCATAGACTTCTATACAACCAGAGGAGTCGCCCCCTGGTGGTCAGGAGAGAGAATGCAGCTTTAACACATGAAGCATAGGACTTCTATACAACCAGAGGAGTCGCCCCCTGGTGGTCAGGAGAGAGAATGCAGCTTTAACACATGAAGCATAGACTTCTATACAACCAGAGGAGTCGCCCCCTGGTGGTCAGGAGAGAGAATGCAGCTTTAACACATGAAGCATAGACTTCTATACAACCAGAGGAGTCGCCCCCTGGTGGTCAGGAGAGAGAATGCAGCTTTAACACATGAAGCATAGACTTCTATAAAACCAGAGGAGTCGCCCCCTGGTGGTCAAGAGAGAGAATGCAGCTTTAACACATGAAGCATAGACTTCTATACAACCAGAGGAGTCGCCCCCTGGTGGTCAGGAGAGAGAATGCAGCTTTAACACATGAAGCATAGACTTCTATACAACCAGAGGAGTCGCCCCCTGGTGGTCAGGAGAGAGAATGCAGCTTTAACACATGAAGCATAGACTTCTATACAACCAGAGGAGTCGCCCCCTGGTGGTCAGGAGAGAGAATGCAGCTTTAACACATGAAGCATAGACTTCTATACAACCAGAGGAGTCGCCCCCTGGTGGTCAGGAGAGAGAATGCAGCTTTAAACACATGAAGCATAGACTTCTATACAACCAGAGGAGTCGCCCCTGGTGGTCAGGAGAGAGAATGCAGCTTTAACACATGAAGCATAGACTTCTATACAACCAGAGGAGTCGCCCCCTGGTGGTCAGGAGAGAGAATGCAGCTTTAACACATGAAGCATAGACTTCTATACAACCAGAGGAGTCGCCCCCTGGTGGTCAGGAGAGAGAATGCAGCTTTAACACATGAAGCATAGACTTCTATACAACCAGAGGAGTCGCCCCCTGGTGGTCAGGAAGAGAGAATGCAGCTTTAACACATGAAGCATAGACTTCTATACAACCAGAGGAGTCGCCCCCTGGTGGTCAGGAGAGAGAATGCAGCTTTAACACATGAAGCATAGACTTCTATACAACCAGAGGAGTCGCCCCCTGGTGGTCAGAAGAGAGAATGCAGCTTTAACACATGAAGCATAGACTTCTATACAACCAGAGGAGTCGCCCCCTGGTGGTCAGGAGAGAGAATGCAGCTTTAACACATGAAGCATAGACTTCTATAAAACCAGAGGAGTCGCCCCCTGGTGGTCAGGAGAGAGAATGCAGCTTTAACACATGAAGCATAGACTTCTATACAACCAGAGGAGTCGCCCCCTGGTGGTCAGGAGAGAGAATGCAGCTTTAACACATGAAGCATAGACTTCTATACAACCAGAGGAGTCGCCCCCTGGTGGTCAGGAGAGAGAATGCAGCTTAAACACATGAAGCATAGACTTCTATACAACCAGAGGAGTCGCCCCCTGGTGGTCAGGAGAGAGAATGCAGCTTTAACACATGAAGCATAGACTTCTATACAACCAGAGGAGTCGCCCCCTGGTGGTCAGGAGAGAGAATGCAGCTTTAACACATGAAGCATAGACTTCTATACAACCAGAGGAGTCGCCCCCTGGTGGTCAGGAGAGAGAATGCAGCTTTAACACATGAAGCATAGACTTCTATACAACCAGAGGAGTCGCCCCCTGGTGGTCAGGAGAGAGAATGCAGCTTTAACACATGAAGCATAGACTTCTATACAACCAGAGGAGTCGCCCCCTGGTGGTCAGGAGAGAGAATGCAGCTTTAACACATGAAGCATAGACTTCTATACAACCAGAGGAGTCGCCCCCTGGTGGTCAGGAGAGAGAATGCAGCTTTAACACATGAAGCATAGACTTCTATACAACCAGAGGAGTCGCCCCCTGGTGGTCAGGAGAGAGAATGCAGCTTTAACACATGAAGCATAGACTTCTATACAACCAGAGGAGTCGCCCCCTGGTGGTCAGAAGAGAGAATGCAGCTTAACACATGAAGCATAGACTTCTATACAACCAGAGGAGTCGCCCCCTGGTGGTCAAGGAGAGAATGCAAGCTTTAACACATGAAACATAGACTTCTATACAACCAGAGGAGTCGCCCCCTGGTGGTCAGAAGAGAGAATGCAGCTTTAACACATGAAAGCATAGACTTCTATACAACCGAGAGGAGTCGCCCCCTGGTGGTCAGGAGAGAGAATGCAGCTTTAACACATGACGCATGAGACTTCTATAAAACCAGAGGAGTTCGCCCCCTGGTGGTCAAGAGAGAGAATGCAGCTTTAACACATGAAAGCATAGACTTCTATACAACCAGAGGAGTCACCCCCTGGTGGTCAGGAGAGAGAATGCAGCTTTAACACATGAAGCATAGACTTCTATACAACCAGAGGAGTCGCCCCCTGGTGGTCAGAGAGAGAATGCAGCTTTAAGCACATGACGCATAGACTTCTATAAAACCAGAGGAGTCGCCCCCTGGTGGTCAGGAGAGAGGAATGCAGCTATTAAAACACATGACGCATAGGACTTCTATAAAACCAGAGAGTCGCCCCCTGGTGGTCAGGAGAGAGAATGCAGCTTTAACACATGAAAGCATAGACTTCTATACAACCAGAGGAGTCGCCCCCTGTGGTGGTCAGGAGAGAGAATGCAGCTGTAACACATGAAAGCATAGACTTCTATAGAACCAGAGGAGTCGCCCCCTGGTGGTCAAAGAGAGAATGCAGCTTAACACATGACGCATAGACTTCAATAAAACTAGAGTTGTCGCCCCCTGGTGGTCAAAAGAGAGAATGCAGCTTTAACATATGGAGCATAGACTTCATATACAACCAGAGGAGTCGCCCCCTGGTGGTCAAAGGAGAGAGAATGCAGCTTTAACACATGAAGACATAGACTTCTATACAACAGAGGAGTCGCCCCCTGGTGGTCAGGAAGAGAGAATGCAGCTGTAACACTCTGAATTGGCTTCACTTTTTAGTACGTAGGTTGCAGCCTGGTTTCAACCTGGTTTTAGCCAGTCTGCCTTTTTCAATTTAAGCACACATAAGGTGCATTCCTGTGATCGCTGCCATCATGGTGACCACCATTACATTTGATATTAAAACACATTCACCACAAACTCATCATCTACTTCAGTTTTTATTAATTCAATATTTTTTGATCAAACTCCACTGTGGCCGCAAGAGATGCCATCATTTGGTCATCCAGTGAAAGAAGAAAAATATCAAAATACGGTCCCTATGGTGGACGTTAGATAATCGTAATCACTGCCCTGCTGGAATCATAGCCTAAACATGAACAGCCTGAATACACATTTGTGTTGCTCCGTACTGTATGCAGTGTAAGAACATTTCACGTTAACAATATTCAGTGGATTGTGGGGACAACAGCTGCTTGATGTATGCCATATACTCTCATTAAAAAGGTGTGACGACACATTATTTGCTCTTATTGACAGTTAAATATGATTATGTCCTATTTAATGAAAATCCCCATCTGACAGCTGAGATGTGAAGAAGGCCCTTGATGTGTATTTTTCTTTTATTACACCAGTGACATTAATTTGACTGCAGTTAAAGCAACCATATCCCAGTCTGTTTATCTTTGAATTGACACTCTGTCTATTCTGCTCTGGGCTGGTAATGCAAAGCACTGTGGAGAGTAATTAATATGCAGCCTCTCCTCCTTATTAGAGAGTCGGTTCTCCTGAGAGTTTGTGGAACCATCAAGAGGCACCTGGGGATGGTGCTAACCCCCAAAACCGACAAAGGATGTGGGCTTTAAAGTCAAAAACTTTTGATTTATGTTTAGGGGTTTTAAAAAGTTCAACGCTGTGTGCTTTGAAGGAAAAATCCCTGTTTAACTTTAGTGCAGAATATAATGATGATTACAATGTGCTATTGTGTGACACACATGAGCATTACAGCTTTTACACATGCACTGTCCATTAGAAATACAACACAGGGCAAACCGTGTGTGAAGCATTCATGTTTAAATATTTCATATCTAGGCATTTAAATATATTTGCATTACTGTTGTGTTTTGATCATTTATTCTTATCGTGTTGTGGTGATTGTGGATGTTACATTTTCACGTTTCATAGTTTTTTAACGATTCTTTTAAGCTGTTTTGGTTGATTTCTTTGTGCCACTTTAAGGCAGCAAAACAAGCTGAAACATGGACTAACAGGAAATATCAAATGTAGCACCTTTAAGTTACAGATGTCAATTTAATTAAGTTAATTACCTTTGATTACACACCGGACAGGAATATCTGTCTCCGGTGCGATTGTCTTCCTTAAGTAGGCATTGAATATAAATGTTTCTGTGACACTTCCAAACATAATATGTTTCCAGTGAATCATAATCAACATAGCAGTGTCATTGTATGGGAACATTTCAGAGGACCAGGCTGCTCTGGGAGGAGCCATTTTGGTCTTGTCTGGTTCTAGAAGTAAAATGGTATTAATCTTTCTCGCAGACAATGTTAGCGGACTCTCAGTTGGATATCTTCTGATTCATAGCTGGGCAACTCTACAGGTTAAATTTAAACAAATCAAAAAATAAGAACTGTGTTAAAAACGTGAATCTTTAAATCAAGCTGAGGCTGATGGGTATTTTGCTAAAAGGAAACGTGTTTTTTCTCAGAAACAAAGTGAATTCTGAATTATCCAAAGTAATGGTCATAATATATGATCTTACATTTTTAATTTATAATAAAAGTGTAAGATCAAACATTAGAGTGCACAAATCTCTGCCTGTCTGACCGACATCTCTCAGTGGATGTCCGCACAACACCTGAAATTAACCCGGACAAGACTGAACTTCTCCTTCAGGAAAATGCTCTCCCACCCACAACCTGATTATTAACTTATTAACAACAACTCAGTGCTGGCTCCGACTCCGACTGCCAGGAACCTTGTGTGACACCTGTCAGTCAACTCTCTCTGACTGGTCTAACCTCACATCCAGGACATGGTCTAACCTCACACCCAGGACATGGTCTAACCTCACACCCAGGACATGGTCTAACCTCACACCCAGGACATGGTCTAACCTCACACCCAGGACATGGTCTAACCTCACACCCAGGACATGGTCTAACCTCACACCCAGGACATGGTCTAACCTCACACCAGGACATGGTCTAACCTCACATCCAGGACATGGTCTAACCTCACACCCAGGACATGGTCTAACCTCACACCAGGACATGGTCTAACCTCACACCCCACCTCGTTCACTTTGCTCGGCTTCTGCCAATCAGCTTGTAGCTCCGTCACTTCGAGCTAATCACTCAACAAAATCACGACTGTTTGCTGTGCCGGCTCCTCATTGGTGGAACGAGCTCCCCATTGACATCAGGACAGCAGAAAGTCTTTTTTGACTATACCTTGAATAGGGAAGGTAGCGCCGTAGTAGCACTTTAGTAGCACTTAAATGTCTCTTACTGATAGTTCAACTTTATTGAAGAAACTGTACTTGCTTGATTCTTGTTGTTCTGAGTTTGGACTCATGGTTGAATGCACTTATTGTAAGTCGTCAGCTGTAATGTAATGTAATGAGACCAGAGAGAAACAAATCAAAGAAAGTGTGATACGGAGAAACCACACAGTCTTGTTGAAGTGTGTGTGTGTGTGTCTAGGCGTAATCATCTGCAGTGGCGTGCCGTAATGCAGCACTAGAGGGCAGTGTGGTCCTTCTCCTCCGCTCACACGCTGCAGGTTGTTTTCTTCTTCTCCTGTTTCTGAAGTAGACCTATTGAAAAGGCTCTCTGCAACATCATGTGGTTCTATCTGTCTCCCCCACTCACATCAGTGCACAATCTTGTATTTACATAAGAAGGAGGTGTGTG